>NC_022011.1:77748125-77777071 GCF_000317375.1 Microtus ochrogaster | reverse complement strand
GTGGGTGCACCCCTTGTGGTCCCGACTTCTTTGCTCATGTTCTCCCTCCTTCTGCTCCTCATTGGGACCTTGAGAGCTCAGTCGAGTGCTCCAGTGTGGGTCTCTGTCTCTATCTCCATCCATCTTTATTTTTTAATTTTGTTTTACATTCCATCCACAGTTCTCCTCCTTACCCCCCCTTCTTCCCTCCTGTTCTTCCTATCCTAAACTGCACCCACACCTCCAATTGGGTAAGGGCTTCTATGGGAAGTCAACAAAGTCTGACACATTAAGTTGGAGCAGGATGGAGCCCCTTCCCCCCCCAACCCCGCATTAAGGTAGTAATGGACATCATAAGCTAGCTCATGCACCAAGGATAGATATTGGTCCTATTGCCAGGTACCTCACAAAAAGGTCGAGTTTCACCACTGTTTCCCACATATGGAGGGCCTAACTACCTCTTCCCGACTTACTTTGGGAAGATAGTCAGTTCCTGGAAATACACTGACCTCTAACTGTTGACAGCATGCCCCGCACTAGGAAGGTTTCATAAAGGGATCTGGATAGGATCTCCTTCTCAGAGGCCTCATAGCTGCTTGACTATTGGTTACCAGTAACAAAGAAATAGAACACTCCTCTTAATATTTAGTAAATTCCTATTGAGCAGTATTACTCTAAAATGTATGATTTTTAAAAGAAAAACAAGAAATTAAATACAAGCCTCTTTGTTTCAATTTCTTAGAACTATTAAAACTAGAAGAATCCCACTATTTAAAAAGTGGAAGTAAGTTAACAAGAACAAAATATTCAGTTTGCTAAAACACTCAGCGATGAATGGCAATTATAAGAGTAAAAATGAATTTAGCTGTAATGAAGCAGAATGAAGAGAAATGCAACAGGTAATTCCCAAGGCTTGTAACAAAAACCCTGAGTTAGTGACTTTGGATATATATTTTATCTGTCAGTATTTCACACTGATGATTTAAAAGATTAGAATTAAAACTACCATTTAAAGAATAAAAATAAATAGCAAGCAACTGTCATTTAATGCCAGATAAGACAAGCTTGATGAAGATTATTTAATTAACCATGCTATTTGGAGTATCATTTGATTTAGGAAGTTTTATTTGATAAATATTTGTCTCCTAGGTGGTGATTTTTCAACATTTCCTAAGTTGACTAAAATGTCTGGGCCCATGTGATATACTTTTCTCAGTCTCCTAGGGAGCACTGGCCCCTTAATAAAATTAGAATCACTTTTTGTCCTATGTACAAACAGATAAAATTTTAGTTTTTAAGATTTTTACTGTGTACTGTTTCACTTGCAAGTTGAAAGCACCAGAAGCATATTGCACACAGATTTCTATATTATCACAATACAGGTTATATAGCCTTGTTGGAATACTTGAGGCTATAAGTGTTCTGGATTAGGGAATATTCTTCCAGATTTTAAAACATTTGCACAACATAATGAGACACCTTATAGATATAGGACCAAAATTTAGGCACAAAAGTCATTATGTTCCATATACATTTTTATACGCACTTTTGAAAGTTGCTTGATAAAACATTTTCATCCATATATTTTAACCATAACCCATCTCATGAGGTCAGGTGTAGAAACTTCCACTTATAGTATCTGCTGTTTAGATATTTCCTCCAAATTAAAACATTGCTGCCTAGATCAAAGGAGGAAGCTTTTAAGATTTCTTAAGGGAAGGAATCTCACAAGTTTCAGGAAGTTCACAGAACTTACAAGAGTAATGAGGCACAACTTTATGTTTATATAGGCAGTGAGCCACATCTGGGAGAAAGAAGGTGCTTTGATGGGAAGGCCTGAAAACTGGACAGGGGCTCCAGTTTATAGCTTTGTAAGTTTTCATATCTACTGGTGTGAGGTTTTAGTGATGCTGCTTTTTGAGTCATTTATCCTTTCCTGTAAGTAAACCCAGTATTGTCACTGTTTCGTTAGGATACACATGGGTGGAATTGTTGCTTTGTTCTCATCGGTGATACAGCTGGGATAAGAGATGTGTTTTAACATCTGCCCAGGGAAAACTAAGCAACAGTGGTACTTAATGGATGGAAGAAGGATCCATGATGTCCCCCCATTTCTGGAAACTACTGGCTAGCAAAAATTGTTGACAGAGGAGTGACATTTTATTCAACCCTTGAGCCATGAATAATTTCCCTCTCCTTCAGTAAATAATTTTCTATCCATAGTCAGGCAGAAATGTTAATTGAAGGTACTGGGTCATACATGAAAAGAAGACAGAGGAGGGGGAGGTAGACTTCTTCTGAAGAATGGTTTCAGTGGGAAGCAGAGGGGCATGAGGGATGGACTAGAGGATAAAAATTACTTAAATTTATTGTATAAATCTATAAAATTGTCAAACAAAACCAAAAATATCTTAGCATAGTGTCTATCATATAGTACCCAATATAGTATTAATTTTTGTTGGTTTTACTCATTAGTTAGAGACAGAAAGGCAACTAATAAATTTGTGCTTGGTCATTTGAAAACTTGACATTTGAATCACTTTGGGTTTTAGAAATTTTTGTTAAAGATGTTTAGTTTTCTTCTCTTTACAACAGACAAAGACTCCTACAGAAAGCCACAGCCAATAACAATGTAGAGTTGTGGAGGACAGTCTTATTGACTAGATGAATTTACAAAATGCTCCTGCACTTAAGGCTCTGGGAATAGAGGATGGAATGGTTGTAAGATCCAGAGGACCAGGGAGCTTGCTGTGAGATTGCATCTTCTAGTAATAACAGGAGTTACACTCAGAAAGCCTCACCAACATTAGTGCCCAGAGTGTGAACTGGAAAAGGATGACACCAATGGACATGCCAAAATTTATAAGAACAAAAACTCAAAAGGAGTCAACCAAGAACTAAAGGTAACTGAAGAATGTTGGGAGTGGGAGAAATAACCTTCCCTAGGGAAGGACACACCAGTTGGTTACCCAGTACCAAATGGTTAGCCCCAAAACATATATAGAAGTAACATTATATATACTGAGTAGGTTTTATACACACACACACAACATAAATCATTCTGAGATGATATGTATGTGTATATACGATATATACACACACATGTGTACAGCCTGCTCACCATATTATATATTTGCACATATCAACAATTAATAACAAAAGAGTTATGAATTTAAAGGATAAACAGGAGGCATATGTGAAATGGTTTGAAGGAAGAAAATGAAGGGAGAAATGTTTATATTACAACTTCACAAATAAAAATGAAAGTATATTATTTATTACAATCAAAATAATTCATTCTCATTGTTTTTCCCATATCATTGCCCAAATGCATCAAATTACATATTTTTATGTTTAAATTTGTTAAGTCAGCTCTTCTAAGAGACATTACAAAAACCAGCTGATAAAGTCTGTCTCAGAGAAAGTGTTAATGGGCTGCTCCAACATATAAGCTTTGCTTCGCCTTCGTTCATAAGAGAAGGATGTGTAACAAACTAAATAGATGGTGAAGGAAATTAAATACTTGCTAGGAATCTGGGAGTCCATTATTAAGCATAGAAACTGAGGGTGATGAACTTTTGCCTATTTATGCTTCTCAGGACTTGTGGATGTTTGGAATTAATCCTACAAGTATTGATCGTTCTGGGATGGAGTTACTAGTTACCTTGTTTACTAAAATTTAAAACTGTAAGTTATCAGGCATTCAGTATCACTCTTTTGTTGCAAATATGCACACATATGTGTATAATTGTAGAGTTATAATTACAAATGTTTTTTAAAAAATGCTAAGTACTGATTTATCCTTGACATTTTATGCCTAAATAGTTAGATGCTTAAATTGCTTGTGACTGCACAGAACAATGGTTCTCAACCTTCATAATGCTGTGACTCTTGAATACAGTTCCTCATGTTGTAGCAACCTCACACCAAAAATTATTTCACTCCTTCTTCACAACTGTAATTTTGATACTGTTATGAATCATAATGTAAATATCTGATAGGAAGGATATCTTATATGTGACCCCTGTAAAAGGGTTGTTTGACCTGCATTGGGGTCATAGCCACCAGGTTGAAAACAACTGAATTAGAGTAACTGACATGGTCAAACTCTGAAAGGTGTCAGTTTTCATCCTATCCGGGCAAATATGCTTACACCTTTGGAGCAAAACAATTCGTTACAGCAGGGAAGTATTGACAATACACTCTGATAGTACAGGTTAGGCCAGTCTTGGTCTATGTTAATCAATGTAAAACTAGTTAAATATTAAAGCAATTTATAACTATGGCATCAGAGTCAGATTTATAAGCACTAAGGAAGCATTCATAGGAACTCATAGTGAAAAAATTTCTTCTTGGTTTAAAAAATAGTAGTATATAAGACTGAGGTCTTTTGCGGCACCAGTAAAATAAAATCAAAATAAAATTATCAATGTCTATCTTTATTACATTTTTTTCTCTGGGTTTTATTGTTTAGTTCTTGATATTTCAACATATTTGAAATCTGAACACAAAAATATTGCTATGACCTCAAAACTCAGTATGGCAGGGGAACCTATGCCTGAAGTATGACTCCTATATGCGTAGCTATTGTCAGTTGGTAGCTTCTAGGGGATGGGGAGTCAGTTTCTTCTATGAGTGTAGCCTCTAGGAAGTTAACTACGCTCTAGTGGAAGGCCACACATCCAAGAATACTAGGGCAGCACAAATTGAATTTTATGGGTTCAAAAAAAAAAAGGACACAAGCTGGGTATGGCAGGAACATGAGTGGGTCTGGCAGGAACTGGGGAAGAGGGATCAAAACATCTTCATGAAATTCTTGAAGAACTAATAAAAAAATATATACTACAAAGCAAATTTACAATGCTTGACAATAAACAATAGGTATCCTGCAGAATGCCATCTCTAAGGTTATAAAATCCAAAAAGATATTGAAAACCTCTGCTCAGGGACTGAAGAACACAGAAGGAATGAGTAAGACAAAGGCCTCCCAACTTCAGCCAGTCAGCCTCAGTTTTGCCTTCCAACGCTAGTGTCTCCATAGGCTAGCCATATCAGAACCCGCCCACTCCCGAAAGCTTCCTTTTGGGGCCTTTACTAATCTGTTTTTTCTTGTCTTTCACTTGCATTCAATCCAGTGCAGATTAAGTTTAATCACGGGCTAAATATACAAGGGGGAAAGTCTTAAAGGTTGATACTTAATTGAATTAGGATATCACTTGGGTATACCAAAATGAACTTAAAATGAATAGAGGTGGAGGTACCAATTTGTATGCATTTAAAGAACCATCCATCACTAGAAATCTTTCCTTTACCCTTCCCACATCCACTGCCCACTCTAAATTACATACTTAAGCTAAATGGAAGCATAATGGGCTGAGCCATATGTAAATTACTCTAAGGATCAGTCTGTACTGTCGTAAGATACAACTTCTTAAGATTTAATGCGGATGAGAATCACTCAAGATTGTGTAGGACTATTGTGTGCCCAAGAATTCTGCATCTCTAATAGCATTCTAGGTGATGCTTACGGAGTGGCCCACAGAAAACATTTCAAACAGACTTTCAGGCAAAGACTGTCATGCTTTTCCCAAACTATAAAGTGGAAAATTCCGTAGTGTGGTCTCCAAAGCTCACGGGAGCTGAAAATGCGACTGTTTGCCATACATTTTCCAGTTGACAGCATCAAAACAAAATTAATTATGATTGCCAATAGCTAATGTAAAACCCACAGTAAGGATTACTGGGGCTTATGGATTTACGAGTGAAAAAATCCTAAATATGTCTATCATAACTGAAAAATGACAACTGTACTTTTAAATAAATTATTATTGTGGTTATATATATATACATATATATATTAGTAGTTCAATTGCTAACATGAACTACTAATATTGAATAGCATTTGTAAATTATTTGCCAAATTTATGTGTTTTTCTCCTACAATGTCATTTCTCTTTTTATTCCAAATTCATTAGGCACATTTAGCCTAGCTATCTAAAAAGATATTTAGGGCACTGTTAATTATTGTTTTCTTTTGTACTAACAGTTAAATATATTTTATAGTTTGATAACCCACACAGAGAAACAATATGTGATTTTTATATTTATATATTTTATATTTATATGTTCACAAAAGGAAAAGCCAGATAATGGTGAAATATATAGTTTCAAAGCCTGTATTAAAAATACAGGTTGATCTGAAAATACATTTTAATAGATATGGAAGCATTTGAATATAGTACACTTACCCCTGAGTTATGTTTTTATTTCATATGTTTCCACCATTTTTTTGATAAATTTTAGTTGAAGCACTTATATATTTCATTTATCAAGCATCCATTTTGCAGAATCAAATATCGGAAGACATATCAAGATGTTTGTGCTAACCTTCGGTGCTGTGGCTGTGACCATTCTTGGGTGACATCTTGTGCAAAGATGTTTCTTCATGTCTCAGGTCTGCATCTTTCTGAGAATCATCCTCCTGACTCTCAGGGTGACTCCTAAATGATGGTGAACACAGGCTTCGTCCAATTTCCACTTCCTGTGAGAAAACATTAAAGGCATACATTTTAAAAGCTATCAGTGGGGACCAGATGTGGTTTTCAAGGATTTAGAAAGCAGGAATGAGGGAAGGGTGGCTTTTTAACATGAGTGATGTTTTCCAATATGCTTTGGGGAAAATTTTGATAACTTTGCCAAGAACTGCAAATACACATCTGACGCTTAGTTTACTTCTCTGCCCACTTCTGAATTAGCTTTTCTTTTATGTGTGTGTTTCCTCCTCCTCATAAAGTGAAAATAACGGTCACAATAGAGCACAATACATGCTAATAGATGCAACCCTGGGCCTGAGAAATGTCAATGAGAGAACCAAAAAAAAGGGCCATATATCAAAATTATATGCTAAAGACAGAAGGCAATGAGTTTTTTTAATGTCATGCTAGTCCTATAATGATAATCTTAGCAATTACAGAGCTCCCAAATTACAAACACATTCAGCCAGCATATAGTGAGTACAGTTTGTCAGTTCAGAAAGATAATGAAATTGCTTCTTTCAAATAGTAATCAAGTGTGCAGTGATAAAAGGTTCCCAAAGAAAAAGGCAAAAATATTTAAACAAAGGGGCTGGAGAGATGGCTCAGAGGTTAAGAGCATTGTCTGCTCTTCCAAAGGTCCTGAGTTCAATTCCCAGCAACCACATGGTGGCTCACAACCATCTGTAATGGGATCTGGTGCCCTCTTCTGGCCTGCAGGAATACACATAGACAGAATATTGTATATATAATAAATAAATAAATATTTTTTAAAAAAATATTTAAACATAGAGTCTAGCCCTCCATATTTTATAGATTAATATAAGCCAACACACCAAGCCTATAATACTTAATAGCTTGAATTAATATTATAGAAGGTAGGAAATAAACCATTTCAAGAAATTATATAATTTTAAATTATGTAATTTTTAAAAACACAAAGTAATTTAATACACTGAAAATATTATAATAGTACAAGTTTTAGAAGTTTGAAATGGAGGATGATTTTATAAACAATAGGTATTCAAACAATGTAACTGTCTTTGCTTTTAAGAAATTGTTCTGGAAGAATCAAGTTGAAGAGATGGTTAAAAAATTTAAAACATTTTTCAGACATTTTTTTAAAATTTTAATTCCATGGTTAGGAAGAGCAACACACCTGAAAAAACAATGTGTTACTATGTTTTTTAACCATACATCTATATAATATTTATTTAGTTACTAAATACTCTCAAAATATATGATACACAGGCTTCACTAGCATGACCTTTAACTGGATTAAATCATATACAGAAGAAACCAGGAAAATAAGTTTATATTTTTCAAAGCATTATTTTTAATATTAGTATTTTTATGAATTATTAAATATTAAAATGCTGCTAGTTTGTATTGATGTATCATGCTGAAGCAGATGCCATTCATATCAAAAAGAAAATGAATACACCAAAAAGCATATTCTTGATCAGACAAAAATTATGATTTGAAAAATTATTGAAAGTTGAACATGGTCTATGGACTGAGATTAATTACTTGAAAGACTAGAATTAGTTTCATGAAGAAATACAAAAGTGTGATTTGGTGACATTGTTTAAGCCAGTGATGCAAATGATTTAGACAATACTGAAATTCCCAATTTAGAATTTGCTGTGTCTAGAGCATGTCATACACTGAGGTTAAGGGATGCCTTGACATTTCACATGTAAATGAAGTGAGCCTTTATCTGAGGCTCAGTCACCAAACCCTGGCATTCAGATCTATGTTCTTCAGGGTCATGATAAATGGTAACAAACATTTTCGATGAGATTGTACTGAGCTGTCTCTAATTAAAGCAGAGATCAGGGCTAAGCCCTTTTAATCTGTTTTATGCACTGAAGTCTACAAAAGTTAGTTTGAGTAAAACTCCATGTGCTTAAATAAGCATATAAATGCTTGTCTGAGGAAAAAAATAAATGAAACATTAGACAATGAGGAGTTTTGAGTCAAGCTTGCCACTGGATGCTGAGTAGCTACATGTCCTATATCAAGCCCCTTGGCATTTGTAGGCCTAAGTATTGTATTTCAAGTTGAATGACCTACCATTTTAATTTTATTTTACTTGAAGTAAACAATTGAAAGAAATACTATCCACATTTGTGGTTTCCATCCTGATGAGAGTCAAATTATAGTAAATCTCATAAGCTTACTACAGATCCATAAACTCATACAAAAGAGGTATCCTAGTGAAGAAGTCATGCAGATAGTTCTCCAGAGGAGATAATATATAGTCAGTCTTTTCAGACTAAATGAGGATATTCCACATGGATATGACATGTGCAAATATCCTAAGATAGGGGAACTCATAGTACATAGAATTGTGGCTGGCGGGATCTGAATGAAACATGGGGCTGGATGACCTACAGATCATCAAGGGCCTGGGAAGATATTTTGATTATTCTGGTCTTAGTCAAGTGGAAAGTAACTGGGAATTTTGTCATCCTTGGTACGATTAACATTTGGGGTGGGCAATTCATTATTTCAGGGGCCTATTCTCCATGCTTAGGATGTTAGGCAGCATTTCCAGTTTTTAGTCACTTGACGTCAGCAACACCTGCCCACAACTTCTCAGTCATGGAAGTTAAGATTGTCAGATCTTCCATGAGGAACTAGTCACTGCTGACAGAAAGCTACCATTGAATAATATAGGCCATATTGAACATTTTCAAAATACCCATGGATGACTAGTTAGGATATACACTATGGCCCAGAAGTTAGCTGTCCCTTGGTATTCATTTAGAATTGGTTCCAGGACCTTCCAGAAGAAACTCAAATTTGAAGAATCTCAGATACATCATATGAAATGGTTTAACCTTTGGATGAAGTCTATGTTCATCCTTCTCTATGTTTTAACTCACATCTAGATGACTTATAATTCCTAATATAACTATTATAGAAAAATTAGACTATTTTATTTACTTTATTTTTATTATACCATATTTCATATTTTTTCTAAATATTTCTAAATGTGTAGTTGGTTGAATCCTGAGATGCTGAACCCAAAGGTATGTACTCTAGGAGAGTGATGACAATCTTGGATAGAGTGGGAGATGGAGCTGGGCAGAAATGGGTTAATTTGAAAGTTACAATGGATAATACATGAGCAAGCTAGATTACTGAATCTGAGACATGGCATTGTGGTCATGATGAAGACGAATTTAATTCTTTCTGGTTTATAGAAGAAAGTGGGATGTGATAGCACTAAATGATGTCAAAATACCATAAGAAGACTGGTTTGTGAGAGAAGACAGAACATGAGTTGGGTACCAAGATGTCCAAAGGATAATTGGAAATGGAACCCCAGCACTTACAGGAGTGTCTTAAACAGAACACATCATTTACACAATACCTGACTTACACTTTTTACTGACAATAATGAATTTGGTTGTGTTTGCTCCAAAGAGAGCACATAGAGTCTGATGAGGATTGAGTACAAAACCAGGCCTGAAAAATGCCCACGTCAAAGGTTATGGCAGAGAGAGAAGTAGAGAAAGCAGAAGAATCACTAAAATGATGCTCTTGTTGAGAAGACAAATTAGATGAGAACTTTATAGACTCTAAAGTGAGTAAAACGGAAGTTCACTATTGAGCAATATCACTCCTGGGAAAAGAAAATGGCAGTGAGCTGATCATGGTGGTTGAAGGAGTGGCTGAGAGATGGGGAATAGAGAAAATACTATTGGTATTGTGGAAATACTGGTAATACTCTCTTTAGTTTCTAGAAGGAGATTTAAATATGTTGAGAGCCAATCTCAGAAAATTAATGATATGAAGGCAGTTGCCCGCAGGAAACTGAGAAGGAACATTTGACCCTGTAAATCTCTGTAAAGAGTGAAAGACGAAAAACTTAAACTGTGAAAGGGAAACAGAACAGAGAGGGGAGGGGAGCAGAAAGCCGTCCCTGGAAGAGAAGAAAGAAAAAACAGTGTGAACAGGAATTGGTTATATGTGTAGAATTTGAAGGTGGTGCTTTGCAATCTGAATTCAGCTAGTGTTTCCTGTTAAGATGCAAAATTTGGCGAAATTAGCACTAAAGAGAATGACAAAAGTTTAGTTCTGTGGGTTAGTGTGAGATAAGCTTACATGGATGTCCATGAGTGTGAAGCTTTAGAGACCCATTTGAAGTTAGGAATGCTAAATGATCAATAGGGTCTGTCGAATGACTTGGTGCTCATGATTGTAATTCAGGTAATGAGAAAGGAATAACTCAGTTCAGCCTTAGAGAACTTACAGGAGGAGTTCTATAAGGGAAATGAAATACCAAAAGGAAAATGTGCACTGTGTATGGATAAGTTGAGGGAGTGATCATGGAGAGAGAACCGCATGTTAGGATAATGCACAGTGATTGAAATGATGCACCATAGAATTTAAGTTAAACTAAAAGAGGGAGAGTTGGGATAGATGGATTGGGAGACCGACAAGAGGATTAATAAAGCAGAATTCTTAGTGAGTTTAAACAAACATTGTTTGTTTCTCTTAGAAAAGTAATTTGGTAATAAAGGCAATGAGAATGTTTACTGCTCATAGAGTAGATCAGTTGTACTGTCGGGATACAGATATCACTGTAAGAATGACAGTTAAGAGTAGAGGCAAAAGTGTCTAATATGAAAGTCTAGGTATCAGAGACTATGATAAATGTTCCAGCATAAAAGATAACCTTGGAAAGCAGAGAAGGGCTGTGCCGACATACCTGTTTAAAGATAGAGACTTAATTAAAATTTGGTAACAGGGCTTGAATAGATGGTTCAGCAATTTAAAGCCGTTACTGCTTTGCGCTTCTGCACAAAGAGCCAGGTTTAGTTCCCACCATCTGACATACTGTTCTGGTTTCTAGAACTGCTTCTGCATGCACATTACTGCACGGGAGAGAGAGAGAGAGAGAGAGAGAGAGAGAGGGGGGGGGGGAGCACAGTATGATGAGTTGGTGATTAGCTGGTGAAAACTGGTACGTGTGATTAGAATGAGCCTCAGCTCTGTGGAATTTTAAATCATAGTGTAGTTGACATATGCCCAAGAGGAAGAATGGCCTCCAGATACACGCAGAAGATACAAGGATGGTGACATCTGAAAGCCATATTGTGTTTCAGGGCCAGAAGCTGGAGGGGAAACTTGCAAATGACATAGAGAGCACAGGAGGAGGCTTTAGTTTATGGGAAGTTGTTTCTTAGGAACTGGTAGACAATCTCACTTTAATAATCTGTCAAAATAAAATATTTCTTCTTCTTTCTAAGGTTGTAATATAATAGCATTGTTTCTCCCTTTTCTTTCCTCCTTCCAAATCCTTACACGCACGCACGCACACACACACACACACACACACACACACACACACACACACACACACACACACACCCCTCTTGTTCTCTTTAAATTCATGGTCTCTTTTTCCATTGGTTGTTTCCACAGATACTGTGAAGCCTCCTGTGGCGGAGGCCTGTAACTACATCACATAGGAAGTTGAAATTGGAGAACCTTGATGTGTCTGATAAGAGACTGTCAAAATCCAATACCCTCCCACTCCTAATGGGAAAGGTTCCTTGAATGGAAAATAGCAGAACCTAAAAGCTGTAGAATGATTTTCTTTATTGTTTATGTAATTTTTAATTTTAATTTGCTATAGTCTCAAAATACGAAATATTTTTAAGGCAACAAAGAAAAACACCAAAAACCCAATGTGCCAAAGAACTGGGAACTATAGGATCAATAGGAATGGTTAACACACTGTGCAGACCTCCCTAAGGAAAACAGATTGCATTGCTGATTTATTTTTCCCCATGAGCATGTATCTATGAGTACAAAAGAAAATAAAAATAAACATGGGCTGTTAAAAAAATATGGATCTGTCTGAATTTAAAATACAGAGGCAGCTCCTGTATACTCCAAGACTCATTGAGTTCTGCCCTTAGAGAAATAAAAATTGAAATAAACATAAAGAATTTTTATACCAGCATGAAAAGGGTAACAGAAACAAAGGAAAATTGCCGAAATATAAGAGACAAGAGAAGAAACTTCTCATTTGGCTTCTGCTCTTTCTGTCTCACCTGGCTTCAGCAAATCCATTGCTCATTCCTGCCACTGATTTCCTAGCACTCCTCTTTAAATCCGTATTTTTTTTTCTAGGAATGTTTCATGTTTTTCTCCCCTGTGTAAGAGTAGCCATTCCTAGCTTAGTGTAACCTCTTCAAGCACACAATTCTGCTCTAATCTTTCACTTAAAACATGTTGCATAATTAATATTGTAATTAATATGCATTAATAATATATATTAATAATAAATATAATTAATAATAATATAATTAATAGATCTAATGAAATGTTCTAGGCATCTCAAATACAAAAGTGACTGCTCTGCAGGTTGATTTCTCATATAGATCTTAGGGTAGAGGCAGAAGATGACACAAAGCAAGGTTTTACACCACAGATTCATCAATAAGGAAATGAAGGTATTGAGAACACAGTGAAGGAGGTGCTCTTAGGTTCATTTGGAGTAACCTTCCTACAAGGTAATAAAGCTGAATCGTGAGAAACACCTGAATTCAATCCAGCAGGTAATAAGAATGTGTGAAAGCAAATTACATTGAGCTGCCAAGTTAGATTTGTACTTTAGATGGGCATACCTGCCAGCTGTGTCAAAAATACGCAATAATGGATACAATAGCAGAATCTTATGAAATAGCTTTATTAAAATCTGCAGTTGAGAGATAGAAACATCTCCTACTAGGGTTGTGCAAAGAAGAGATAATAAACCAATAAATTAGGCATCAGAATCAGAGTTGCACCAATACAGATATAGGGCTTTAATTCTATTCTAATGTCTAGATGTTCTAACTTTGATGGTCTACAAAATGAAAAAAAAAATGTGTGATGAACCGTTTCTCTGAACTATTTGCTGACTCCAGGAGGTAGAGGCCAATCCTGAGTTGTCCTCTCAACACCCGAAAATATTAAGTTGATGAGGACAGAACCGAGGGATTGAGAACTTGCAATGCTCTCAGTTCTGGGACAACACTCTATGCTCCCATGGCTGCAAGGCACAGGGGACCCCACAAGCATGTATTTTGCTGGCATTCCCAATGTACACTTCTTTATAACAAAAACGAATTTCACTATACAAATATTGATAAGTACAACAGCCAACCAGTTTTAAAAATGGCACCTTTGTTCCATTTCTGAGGTACAGAGGTGAAATCAATGAATTTGAGTGTTTCCTAAGATCCTATAAAGATGTCCCGGAGGTTGCTAAACAGTTGCAACTCAGAGAAGTTGGTGCTGAAGGAAGAGCGACAGGATTAATGGAAAGTTAAGCTACAACAGTGAGCGTCTATTAAATCACCCAGTGAGAATGCGCAGCGGTGGTTCTCAACTTTCCTTTGCCACAACTTTTTAGTACAATTCCTTATATTGTGGTGGCCACAACCATAAAATTATTTTCTTTGCTAACTCATAATTATAACTTTGCTACTGTTGTGAATAATACTATAAATACCCATGTTTTCTGGTGGTCTTAGGTGAGTCCTGTCAAAGAGTTGTCTGACCCACAAAGGGGATACAACCTCCAGGTCAAAAACCACTGCCATCAAGTAACTGGAGAAAAGAACCTTACAGACACTTAGGAGACAAGGGAAGGTTATTTGGTAAAAACAAATGAGGAACAACTGCAAAAAGTCTTGGCTACCATGAAGTCATATGATGTCTTTCTGTCAACTGGAGTTTTTTTCTCCTCAAGACTTCACTGCCATCCGTTAGAGAATGCTAAGGATTTTTGTCAGAGCAGCTCATGTTACTGCCCTCAACTGGAAAGCCATCATGCGACGCTGCTGAACTTCATTTTGATGAGTGGTCTGTTTCACTAGATGTGCGCCTTCGAACAGCTTGGAACCTGCACAACTACATGCGACTACCAGAGGCAGAAAGAGAGAAGTGCAAAGTCATGAATGCCAAAGAAGCAGTTTCAAATACAGGAAGGTGCAAAAGGAAGATAAAAAAAAATAATGAAAATATCCCCTGGTTTGCCCAATCAAGGAGTATCAATTTGTTCATACAGAAGAAATAATATTGAAAAGTAGAAAAAAAGAGAAAGAGACAGTTGGTATACATTATTACTCTGAGAAATCTGAATGGCACCACTCATAACAACAACTAGAAAGCAGTCGATGCTCATTACATATGAAGCACGGGTTCAAGCATTTTACACAAGGCATAAACCATGCATTTTGTTTAACACTGTGCTGGATAGTTTTTATGTCAGCTTTACACAAACTAGAGTCATCTCATAAGAAGGGATCTTAATTAAGAAAATGCCTCCATGCCAGGTGGTGATGTCCCATGCCTTTAATCCCAGAACTCGGGAGGCCAAGGCAGAGGCAGGCAGATCTCTGTGAGTTCGAGGCCAGCCTGGTCTACAGAGCTGTTTACAGGACAGGCTCCAAAGCTATAGAGAAACTTTGTCTCGAAAAACAAAACAAAAAGAAAGAAAGAAAAGAGAAAAAGAAAAATGCCTGCCTCCATAAGACTGGTTTGTAGGCAAGTCTGTAGAGTATGGTATTTTATTGATGGATTGATGGGAACACTATCATTTTGGGGCTGGTGTTCTTAGATGGTATAAGAATGCAGACTGAGCAACCCAGAAAAAAAAAGCCAGTAAGCTACATTCTTCTATGGCTTCTAATTCAGTTCCCGACTCCACGTTCCTGCCTTGAATCCCCGCCCTAAACTTCACTTAGTGATAAACTGTATTATTAGTAATGCATTCAGAAGTCAGACTGAGGCCACAGAGCTTCTTAGAAAGTTTATATCCAGAACATGCCTCCTTTAGGTCCAACCTATCCATACTGGGCCATTCTGTTTCCTGTGCTCAAAGGGGTAACATTCACCCTTTGGGTCACCTCTGAATTCTCTTCCTCTCCACCTGTGTCCATGCCTGTATTTCTAAAGAATATTCTTCATCATGCCTCCCCGTGTCGCCATTTCCACAACATTCTTTTGTATGACTTTAAGACAGTCCTGAAGCCATTTTTGACAATTCTGAATCCTCTCAGCCTCTGTGCCATAGTGCTTCCCCTCCTCCCCTGGGAACTAAGGACCTAACAGCTACACTCGCACGTACTCAGTTCCTAAACAATTACCCATATACGTATGTTTTGGTTCGGTCCCCTGGGAAACGGGGTCAAAATGACCTCTTACCTCATCTGATCTGGCAAGAGCTCTCCAGTCAATCACTGGTAATAGCCCTTTCAAATAAGCCAATCAGAATAGTCAAAGAACAACCCGCCTTGCTTCTGTGGCCCCTTTAAAAGTAGACTGTACCAGCTATTCCAGGTCATCCGGCTTCCTGAATGCTGGGGGACCCTGTCATGACAGAATTAATAAAATCCTCATGCTTTTGCATTGACTGTGGTGTGTGAGATGGTCTCTGGGGGTGACTCCTTCTCGGTGTTTGGACTCTAGAGTCCAACACTTTCACCTGGGGTCTTTCGGTAGATTGCACAGTCATACACATTCATAGGCCTGAGTTCTGGAACCTGCAGCCTCCTTAATATCTGCTGTCATTCTGCATTGTACTCATGCCAGTTTGGGCTCATCTTGTTTCCTCCTGAACGGTCATCTTATCAAGGGAATTCTTTATTCACCTGTATTGCCCACATCAAATTTAACACTGCTTTTCCTAACTGCTGAGCACCCACTAGCTGCTAATACACGCTCTGAAATATTTTGTGAATTTTACTCTCATATGGAACCTACAGAAGAAAATAGAATCTAGATATGTTTTTGAAAAAATGATTAAGGCACATTGCATAGAAATAAACGAATATAACACCAATGAAAAGACAGAAAATCAAAACCTGTATGCATGATTAACCCCAATTTTACTGGCAATGCTGTGCAATTATTCCTCAAGACAGAGCTCAGCACTGAAATTTTCTGAAACATACAAGGTACATGTGATAAACATTAAGAGATCCAAAGTTAATTATAAACTAAAAGTCATGAGTTTTCTGAAGTATTATAAAACAGTTGCTTAATTTACAATTCCTGCTCTTTCCAACAGATTAAACACTAAAAGGAAAAACAACAGTTGTCGTTTATCTGTTACTTTCTCTCTCTCTCTCTTCCTCTCTCTGAGCGTGCGTCTCTCTGTCTGTGTGTCTGTTAGAAGAGGGCGTCAGACCCATTAGAATTTAGCAGTATGAAGTGCCTAGTGTGGTACCTGAGATCTGAATTCTGGTCCCCTGATAGAGCAGTAAGTACTCTTAAATACTGGTCTTCTCTCCCACCCCCAAAGCTTCCAACTTCGTGAGAAAGAACATATGCTAATTTTGTGTACTGAGCCAAATGATTGTTCTTAACCTTACTGAATGTCATAGAATCAATATTGGCCATGTTAGTCTTATGTATGTTTTTCTCTGGATTTTCCCAGCCTTCTGCACTATGATGTACATCCCAGGTCATTCACTACACCATGACTGAGTTTGACTAAATTGTGTTCCTTTGCCCCAGAACTCACACATGCTTATAATGGAAATACAGCTTTTAGACCAGTGATTCAGTTATAATGAGGTTATTAGAGTGACTAGGCTGGCTGGTTTCCTTAGATGAAGATCCAGGCATCATTATAGGAAAAAGCAACTTAAACACAGAGACATCAAGGACATACCCACACAGAGGCCACGTGAGGAGGCAGGAAAAAAACAGCCCTCTGTAAATCAAGGAGAGATGTGTGGAAAGACTCTTCCCTCATTGTCTGCACAGGAAGACGATGAAACAAAGTTGCTTATCCCTGATTTTGAATTTCCTGACTTCAGTACTGTGAGAAAACAGATTTCTGTTGTTGAAGCTACTATAATCTGTTGCATTTTGTTTTTGAAATGGCAAAATTTCAAAATATGTTTCCAACACAACTGTGTAGCATCATAGTCAATTTTATTAAATCAGGACAGGTTTAAGAAGACAATTTGAGCACTGAAAAACCACCAGAATTCATGAATGCACAGAATGCATGAACATGTTTGGCATCAAAACGTAAAGGCTCAACTCCAAAATATACACAAACAGCACCAATCCATAAGGTTACTCTCTCTCCTCTCCTCCCTTCTTCCCTTCTTTCCTCCTTCCTTTTCCCAACTCTACATGGGTTTTATTTTATGTAGCATTTAACTTATTTTATCTACTTTGAAATTTACTAATTAATTCCTTTTTCCACCTTGGCATCAGTTTCCTGATGGTATAAGAACATTTTTTTTTTTTTTTTTTTTTTTTTTTTTGTTTTTTAAGACAGGGTTTCTCTGTAGCTTTGGAGCCTATCCTGGAACTAGCTCTTGTAGACCAGGCTGGCCTTGAACTCACAGAGATCCACCTGCCTCTGCCTCCTAAGTGCTGGGATTAAAGGCGTGAGCCACCACCACACAGCCTAAGAACATTTTTTAAATATTTTACGTCTCTGATAAATTATTGTTAAACCTGAGATGTGGATTAGAACTCTTTATGATTCTTGAAACACACTTAGATCCTTAGGACCACTGCTGTAGATGGAAGTGTCTGTCCTGCCCAGTCCCACAGCCATTCAGTTCCAACAAAACAAACAGAGGCTTATATTAATTACAAATTGTTTGGCCTATTAGCTCAGGCTTATGATTAACTAGCTCTTACAACTTAAATTAAGCCATATTCTTGCCTATGCTAGCCACATGGCTTGGTACCTTTTATCAGTGAAGCATTGTCATATTGCTTCCTCTGAGTCTGGGTGGTGACTACAAACTGAGCCTTTCCTCTTCCCAGAATTCTCCTATTCTGGTCACCCGCCTATACTTCCTGCCTGGTTATTGGCCAGTCAGCATTTTATTAAACCAATATGAGTGACAAATCCTTACAGTGTATAAGAGCACTATCTCACAGCATGCCCTGGTCTCTGCCTTTCCTCATCAGAGCTCTGTAAAAATCTAGGAATGAGGAAAAAATATTTGGATAAATATTCTTAAAAACAGCACCTTGAAATTCTATACTTTGGCTAGCGGGTTACCTTTGTTGGTACTTATTATATTGACAAAGCATTTAATAGCCATGCTTTATTCAAAAAAAGGATCCTTACTTTGCAAACAGCTACTTGTTGGGAGAGCTCAGCCATAGGGACCTCAGATATGACAGAAAAAATGATTAATACCTATGCTCTTCAGAGAAATGTGGGTCAATAATATCACCTGTCTTAATTTCCCCTGAATGGCAACACTCCCACAATTAACTAATAGTTGGCCATCAACTATTCCCATACAGAATTAGGAATTTCATTTCTGTCTCTCTTAAAAATACTCCAAAATGCATTCACAATCTGGAAGCCAAATCTTATTCTATGCCTTAAGTGAGTAATAGTTTACTATAATTCACTTTAAAGGTGGAAGATATCTAGCACAGAAAAGATACAGTTACAAAACTACTGGGTTTAGAGTTCATTTCAGATAGCCTCCAATATTCAAATTCAGATGTCAAATATTTAAGAGTAAAGCATCCAGAATATGTGAATGTATTACTATCTAATATTCTTCCAAAAAAGAAAAGTTGATTTAGGGTATAGAGTTATGTTTACTAATTTCTGTGGATTTAACTGATCTCATTTAGGAGAGGGACATTTGCACAACCATCTTACATTAAAAGGAAGAATGTAAAACCGAAGGAAATGTGTTTCTAAGTTCACTGAGGTCCCCATGTGCAAAAGTCCACATTATTATTTGAGTTGTAATTGGATGAGCATGTCTTCATGACCTTTCTTTATCACCTGCATAGAGATCAATATGGACTTTTACTGCTCTGAAGGTTTATTTCCATGATGGCATCACACTTAGACAGTTAATATTTTAGAGAGCAGAAATCCTGCCTCTTAACTTCTCAACCAAGAAGGAAATTCTGCAGCTTGCCCTACTCAACTCTCATTTCCTTAAAAAGGACCCTAAAGTATTTTATGATTATCTTTATTAGTTAGAGCCCATATCCAGTCTTAAAAGAATTCTAATGAAAAGAAAACTTCTATTAAAACATTTTTAACTAGTTTCAATTCACCATATTACTGGAAGGGAAAACTCCCTAATGGCTAAACCTTTTAAAGCTAATCTGCTCTAACACATTTGAAAGCTGATGTGCCATTTGCATTAGGTGCTAACATGCAAAGTATTTTCTTTCTCTTTCCTTATATTCTTTCTTTTTATTTCACCTCTCTTAAGCTTTTGAAAATGAGACAACCCAGTGATATTCCCAAGAGTTTCACAAATAAGTTAAAAAGGACATTTCTGTATTCAGACTACCATAAAAATAAGTAAAAAGGTGAAAATATGTATATTTGTGGGAATGGTGAGCTCACAACACTTAGGCAGACTGAACTGTGAATTTCCTAGTACATTGATGCACCAAGGAGGGTTCTGTTAGGGTAGCAAAGTAGCTAACAGCTAGGAGCCAGTCTGGAGTGCCTTGAAATCCCACCCCTGCCTCTTCATGAACATAGCAGTCATTTCATCTCTACTGGCTGATATGCCTTTATCTGTCACATCGTGATATCTAATCAAGAATAATCAATATGCCATTAGCAGAGTATGTATCCAGTGAAGGGACATGGTGTGCACATTCCAGTAGGCAATAGCAGCCATCAGTGAAACACTGAGAAGGAAACTGTTTCCTAGTTCAGAGAGCACTTCCGGATTCCTCGGCCTGAGAATTCGATTTTTGGCTGGAGACTCTTCTCTCACACTGAACTCAATATTCAGACAAAGTATGAAACTTTTAAGATATGAATATTTATATTCATGAGTTAATTATTCCGTGCGGAGACTGTGTTAAGAACTTGAGAAACACGGTCTTATGAAGCTCCTGGCTGCCCACTTTTTATAGAAGACATTTTTGTAATTATCAAAAACGAGATGTGCTTTTATCTTCTTTCATGTCCCTAAAGCCACAGTCACAGGAACTTGAATACTTCATAGAACTCAGGGAACTGCGTTTCTTTATCATAAATTGAGGGGTGATAATTCAGGCCCACTATAGTGATAACTAGCATCATTAACTCAAACAATGACCAAGAGATGCCTTGAAGTCCTCAGCGGTGTTACCATTGTGCTACCATTCAGAGCTAGAACTGTTTGTAAAAGTCCCACGAAGGCGTTACCCTCTAAAGCTCTCATCAACCAGTTGCTCAATGAACACCACGGAGGAACAGAGGGCACAAGGAGCTTTCTCCAGTCCCCCTCTCCTTGAGGACTGCACTTTCTACTAAAAATAACAATGTGGGCCCATAGGAAGTCCCAGAGAGAGGAAGTTCATGGGGCGGCACTCAAGAAGTTTAGAAAGACCTTATCTTTTCTAAAGGTTTTCCAGAGAGAGTCTCTGCTCTGCACCAGGAGTCTGTCGTCGGACAAAAGCCCTGATGGAAACCAGCCCCACTGTGACTGAGGGAACGGCTTTCAAAGGCGCCGAGAGAAGCCCAAGTTCTAGCAGCACTTGGTAATTTCTCTCCTCTTAGACACACATTTTATGAATTCGCGTGAATAGCACAACAAGCTCCTTTAAGTACAGCAGCATAGAAGGGGAGCCCCTAAATAGATTACCCATCTAACATCTTTATGGTGCGAAAGGAAAAAGGGTGCTCTGCCAGGCCAATTAGATCAGCGCTTCAAATGTGCAACTATTGCCACACGGAGGAGGAGAGGCTGTAAGGAAATGGGCATAGAAATAAACCGCTGAGCTGTATCTAGCACGCGCTGTATTAAGAAGTGCCCAATGTTCTTCATTTAGGAATAGAGTGCTTTGAGTGGTAATTATTCTCTAGACTTTGGAGCAACTTGGGGCATCAAGCATGATCTTGTTAATCAGTAAGCATATTTGATCACCTGTCAAAACACAGGAATTTAATCAAATATTGAAAATTGACAGAGATGAACATCTGAAAGCCTTTACTTTAAAAACAAGGTTGAAGAGCTAGAAGAAACACCTTTAGGCCCATGCAGTGGTCCTAGGAAGCTGTAAAGTCATGAAAAGTTAAGGGCCACCCTTTGCAAAGGATCCACAAATACTGTTATGTTGAATTTCATGGTTATGTCTACAGGATCTTGTCATCATTTGCATTTCAAAATATCTTTTTGTGAGAAAGTCTAGTGATGAGGGTATCTCATTGACTTTGCTGTTTCCCTTTTTCCTATAAACAAAAGCATACATATAAGTTTTACAAATCTGATTGGGGGTCTATCAGCCTGTGTTTGAGTCCATTGTGCTCAAGTGTTTTCTGACATTCAGATTTCTGTATTTCCTAAGGTATCAGCACATAATTAAAAGCTTCTGGAGGATAGAAATACATGTTTAATCTGTTTTTCTTCACTGTAGTGACATCTGGTCAATTGCAAGTTTCCCATAGCCTCTAGCATGGCCAAAGTGTAGGAGTCAGTCATGATAAACTAAATATTAACAGATCATCCAAAGGAAGTTCTTTTCATCCAACCATTATTACCTGCCAGTGTAGGACTCGGCCATTGATAAGTTTAATGAAGGCCTGAGTCTCAGTAGTTTACCCTGAGGCAATACCTGGTTGCAGGAAGGACCACAAACTAAAATTACCTAAGTACCACCCAAGAACAGAGCACACAAAGGAAATGCCTAACGTTCCAACCACTGTAGATAGGGTCACCTTCCAGCACACACTCACCAGGACATTCCTAGACAAACGTCAGCCAATCAAGGGTCCTGAACTTCAGAAATCCCATTCACCCCTACCTTTACTACTATAAAATCCCAACTCTAACTGAGCTTGGGGCTCTCCGTTTATTCCAATACGTCGGACATGCGGAGAGACCAAGTTTGCAAACATGCATAAAATAAAGGCTCTTTGCTTTTACATATGGCACTCCATCTCCTTGTTGGCTTTAGGGGTACTTTGATGATTTGGGCATAACACAGAGCACACAGCATAAGCAAGGTACATTGTCTAGAAGCAGTAGTGACTCTCTAAATCTCTAGAATGAGAGGAAAAGTTGGTATGGCCAAGAAAGAATGGTGTCTCTGTAAGAATTTAGTGAGTTCAATTTGAAGACCAACAACAGAGAAAAATGATACCAAACATACGCAAAAACACAGAAGACAAATTCTATCTGCGACAGACAATTTTCTCCTTAAAATTCTTGTCTAATTGTCTAATGGTTTGAAAAAAAGGCATTTTTTCCAAGACCTGTTGAAATAGAAGGAAGCTTTGTGTTATGCATAAATAATAATATAATATAGTAAAGCTAATCTTGTAAAGTAGTAGCCTAATTCCAAAAGTTTCTCTTCTTTTACAAAAATTCATGTTCTATCTCAGTGCAATGATAGAGGCATTAGATTTTTTTTTATTTATTAAAGATTTCTGTCTCTTCCCCGCCACCGCCTCCCATTTCCCTCCCCCTCCCCCAATTAAGTCCCCCCCCTCCTCAGCCCGAAAAGCAATTAGGGTTCCCTGTCCTGTGGGAAGTCCAAGGAACCCCCACCTCCATCCAGGTCTAGTAAGTTGGGCATCCAAACTGCCTAGTGCGTGCAGTAGGATCAGAAACCCATTGCCATTGTTCTTGATTTCTCAGTAGTCCTCATTGTCCGCTATGTTCAGAGAGTCCAATTTTATCCCAGGCTTTTCCAGACCCAGGCCAGCTGGCCTTGGTGAGTTCCCAGTAGAACATCCCCATTGTCTCAGTGTGTGGGTGCACCCCTCGCGGTCCTGAGTTCCTTGCTTGTGCTCTCTCTCTCCTTCTGCTCCTGATTTGGACCTTGAGATTTCAGTCCGGTGCTCCAGTGTGGGTCTCTGTCTCTGTCTCCTTTCATCGTTTGCTGAAGTTTAATATTCAGGAGGATGCCTATATGTTTTTCTTTGGGTTCTCCTTATTTAGCTTCTCTAGGATCACTAATTATAGGCTCAATGTCCTTGGTTTATGGCTAGAAACCAAATATCAGTGAGTACATCCCATGTTCCTCTTTTTGGGTCTGGCTTACCTCACTCAGGATAGTGTTTTCTATTTCCATCCATTTGCATGCAAAATTCAAGAAGTCCTTGCTTTTATTGCTGAGCAGTACTCTAATATGTATATATTTCATACTTTCTTCATCCATTCCTCCATTGAAGGGCATCTAGGTTGTTTCCAGGTTCTGGCTATCACAAACAATGTTGCTATGAACATCGTAGAGCATATACTTTTGTTGTATGATAAGGCCTCTCTTGGGTATATTCCCAAGAGCGGTATTGCTGGGTCCAGGGGTAAGTTGATCCCGAATTTCCTGAGAAACCGCCACACTGCTTTCCAAAGTGGTTGCACAAGTTTGCATTCCCACCAGCCATGGATGAGTGTACCCCTTTCTCCACAACCTCTCCAACAAAGGCTATCATTGGTGTTTTTTATTTTAGCCATTCTGACAGGTGTAAGATGGTATCTTAAAGTTGGAGGCATTAGATTTTGTTAAAGTGACTCAGTAGAGAAAGGATAAGACTGAGTTTCAAAAGAAAAAGTTGATTCATTTGGATACTGACTAGTGACAAAATTCAAAATCTGTTAACAGTGGAGTTGCTGTATCCTACCTGAAAAGAGAATCTGAGCTAATGTGACACAGTCTCTTATGAGCATGTACAGCAATGTGTGCAGCTGACAATGATCTAACATTCCTAAACCTCGTTTAACAAGTTTCATGTGTATGTCTGTGGGGTGTATGTGCAGTTGTACTTGTATGTGTGTCCATTTATACACATCTCTGCATGTGCCTGCAGAGGCAAGAGAAGAACCTTAGCCTTGGTTCTTCAGGTGCTATTTATGTTACTTATCTCTTTATTTGTTTGAGATGAAGTAGCTCATTGGCCTGAAGTTAAAGCAGTTTGACCAACAAGCCTTAGGGACCCGCTTCTCTGACTCCTTAGCTCTGGAATTATGAGCAAACACCGTTAAATATAATCCTGCACTTCTGACGTATGTTCTGATGATTGAACTCAGGCCTGCCTGCTTGCAAGGCAAGCATTTTATCAACCAAGTTATCACACCAGCCCTGGCTCTTTGATTCTTCTGATAATAGCTCTTTTATAAAGATTAAAGGAGAGTGTATACTGTCATTTTATTCTACTTGAAAACAATGTGGAATAAACATTTGGCATGCCACATGTATAGCAGGACTCTGTAGAAAGACGTAGGCAGCTTAGGAAGTTCAGCATTCACATAAAATATTTTCAAATATAATCTTCAATTAAAATTGGTTACCTACAAAGTTCATGTTTATGTTAAGTTACTTATATTAACCAAAATCTGCATAATTTTTCAGTTATGTTTTGACAGAAAGTGCCTGGTTTGCCCCCAAATAAAGGAACATTTTGGTGGCTGTAGTGTAACGATAAAATTTTAAAACCATCATCACAAAAGATTTTATTTACTATTTACTTATTATTTTATTTATTTATTTACTGCAATGAGCTGTCTTAGCTTGACCGATTAGATACTATATGCCTGAATCTGCATTTTGTAGAACCTGGCCATATCCCTAGTGTGACAAACCTGACTGTGAAGTCTTTAGTTTGCCTATGAATTAGTGTCTAAGAGAATCACCATTAGTGTTCAAACAGATTCCCTATGGATCAGCTACTTACTGACCTCCACTGCTAATTAAACTCTCCAATGAAATCCATTCATTTGTACTAGGAAATGAGAATCATCTTGATCAGATGAGCACTCCTACTTTTTTTTTCAGAAGCATCCAAAGCACCTTCTTTCTTTGCTGTTCCCTGGAAGCTCACTGCCACTGTCTCCCCCACACACTTTCTTTCCCAGCAAAACTCAAATGTAATTGTTGACACATTATAGAAATTTAGCAAGCTATTCTCAAATGAATGAATGAGTACCTGTAGCCCATACAGTTTCCTTTTGAAAAATCTTGAAACATTTTGGATGTTTGGTTGTAATGATTTTAACCATAACATAAAGTTTTCAAGTATTATAAAAATGTGATATGATTGACAGATTTTCCTTCAAAAACAGAATTCACAAACAATATTTCATTTTCTTTACATTGACTCTATTCACTTATGGATTTACGTGTACCATTCAATCAATTTATATGAGAGATCATACTTTATATATCATCTTATATCTTAATTTTATTTAAGAATGTATCTTATAAAATATTTATGTTGTCTACTATAGACTTGTTTTTTCCACAACTGAATGATATCTCACTGTATAACATGAACAACACATTTTGAGCTATAACTTTAAAATCAGAATACAGGTAGGAAATAAATAAGATGAATTTGAATTTTTAAAAATATAATAAAATAAAATATACTAATATAATACAAACTCTATTATATTGAAGTTGGATAAAACAAAAAAACAGAAGGAAAAGAGCATAAGAGAAAGCACCAGAATCAGAGACACACACATTTGCACACTCAGGAATCCACAAAAACAATGAACTGGAAATCACACTATATTTGCATAGGACCTGGTACAATAATGTTGCTTAAGTCTCTGTGAGTTTATATACTCTTTGCTCACGTTGGTTGAGAAGGCTTTGTTTTCTTAGTTTCCTCCATCTACTCTGGATATTTTTTATTAATAATTAACTTTTTAATGTATTTTATATCCCGACCACAGTTTCCCCTCCCTCCTCTCCTCCCATTCTCCCAGCACCCGCCCCCACAACTCCCTTCTGCCCTTTCCCATCCACTCATCTGTTTCTATTCAGAAAGGGACAGGATTCTCATGGGTATCAACAAGATATAACGTAACAAACTGAGGTAGGACTAAGCTCCTACCTTTCTATTAAGGCTGAACAAGGCAACCCAGTAAGGAGAATAGGTTCTCCATAGCCAGCTCAGGCATTAGGGACAGGCCCTGATCCCACTGCTAGGAGTTCCATAAACAGACTAAGCTACACTCTGTCATACATATGTAGAGGGTCTTAGTTTGTCCTATGTAGGCTCACTAGCTGTTGGTCTAGGGTCTGTGTGCTCCTATGAGCCCAGATTAGTTGTTTCTGTGTGTTCCTTTGTGATGACTTTGACCATCCTCTTCCTCCTTTCTCCCTCTCTTCAACAGGATTCCCAGATCTTGGCTTAGTGCTTGACTATGGGTCTCCGCATTTGTTTTCAATGGATGAAGTCTCTAAATCCACACAATCATCTCATTAGATGCAAAAAAAGACTTAAAAAATCCAACACTCCTTCATGATAAAGATCTTGGAGAGATCAGAGATATGAGGAACATACCTAAAAATAATAAAAGCAATAAACAGCAAGCCAACAGTCAACGTCAAGTTAAATGGAAAGAAACTAAAAGCAATTCCACTAAACTCAGGAACAAGATAAAGCTGTCTGCTCTCTTCGTATCTACTCAATATACTATTTGAAGTTGTAGCTAGAGCAATAAGACAACAAAAGGAGATCAAAGAGATATAAATTGGAAAGGAAAAAGTGAAACTTCCACTATTTGAAGATGATATGATAGCATACATAAATGACTCCAAAAATTCTACCAGGGAACTCCTATAGCTGATAAATACCTTCAGTGATGTGGCAGGATGCAAGATTAACTCAAAAATAAATAAATAATAAATAAAATCAGTAACCCTCCTATATACAAATGATAAATGGGTTGAGAAACAAATCATGGAAACAACACCCTTTACAATAGCCACAAACAATATAAAATATCTTGGGATAACTCTAACTAAGCAAGTGAAAGACCTGTATGACAAGAACTTCAAGTCTTTGAAGAAAGAAATTGAGGAAGACTTCAAAAGATGGAAAGATCTCCCATGTTCATGGATCAATAGGATAAACCAAGTAAAAATGGCAATCTTTCTATTCTTTTATACAGGTTTTTATATGCTTTCTTCCTTCTCTTCTTCAGGGTGAAGAATCTAGATTTTGCAAAATTAAAATGTGTAAGTGTTCAAGAAGTTTTATTTTCTTATTACTTACGTGATTTTGAAGTTACATGCAAAATGTCATAGTAAAGTTAAATAAGAAAGGGCAAATCTATCCTTTCTAAGTTTGGCTCGAGAAAATAAAGTTCTGCCTCATGTTACCTACAACATGCCTCCAGCGTCAAGCAACGTGGCACTATGCTAAAACATGACTTTGTCTACTCACTTTGGGAATTGCTAGTGATGGAAGGAGAGGGAAGCAGAACCCAGATCGGGGAAACACAAAGACATAGACATAGACCCTGCAAAACAGAGTGATTTGATTTCACATTAGTTTTCATTTTCTGAGCAATCACTTCAGGCTAGACCCTTACTTGCTTTTAATCCAGAAATACAAACAATGATTCGACACAACAGATGCTCAGTCCCAGGTGAGTGATTACAGACTGAAATTGCTAGAAGAGTGTGCTAGAATCTTAATGGTACAGGTAGCATTCCTCTTAAAGGAAGGACTAGATAGTTTAATGCCCTGCTTCTGTGTGGGAGTCTTTGGGAGTACTGGCTGGGAGAGTGTGTGCTTAGGACAATAATCCTGCATAGGCAAAACTATGACATGTATCTTATCAGCCCTAAATCATGATTATATATTTATTCATCAAGTAAAACCTTTAGGATTTTTGTGCAGCTTGCTTGACAAAATTATTGACTTAAAGTTTCTAAAGAAATTAGCATTTCTCTAAGAATATTTTAATAATAACATGCTCTAAACATAATCAGAAGTCAGTGAAAAATAATTTCTTAATTGTACATGCTTGTACATTCTAGCATTGTACTTGCTTTTTAAAAATAGAGTGTTGAAGTTAGACTGTGGTTGAGTGACAAGAGTATGTCAGGGTATGACATTCACTAGATAACTAATTTCCACAAAATTTTTCTTAGACTCTGTTTCCCACCGTGTGTAAGAAAGAAATGAGGTAAGTTAGATAATAGTTGTTTGACTTAAAAGTGTTGTCCATAAGCCTAAGGAATTCCCAAAGGCATTGAATTCAGAAAACATTACTTTCAAAAAGTATTTACATTCATGTGTGTGTCAGTGCATGGATGTGAGTGTGTGAGTACAGACACCTAAGGGGACCAGAAGGGAACATGGGTGTAATTCCAGCCTCCGGCCCCCATCTTTGGAACCACCCTTCCCTGTGCCCCTCAAACTTTGACCCCTCCCCAGGAAGGTCAAAGCCACTTCCACAAGCTATTTAAACTGCTTCCCAGAAAACAAACACGTGGTGTTGCCTCTTCCTCTGCGGTGGTGCTGTCAGTGGCTTTCCATTTCCCCTCGGGGCCACCCAAGAATGCAGGAGTTCAATTAAACCTGGATATCTTTTAATTTGGTCTGATTGGTATTATTTTTGCATTGGCAGAGAGGCTCAGTTAGGAATATTCCTAACATCCTGGAAGCCCCATGGGAGGCTGTTTTTCCCATGGGCTCAAAATCACATGTTGAAAACACCC
>NC_022011.1:77741804-77747958 GCF_000317375.1 Microtus ochrogaster | reverse complement strand
GGACGACGACGACGACTCATTCGTGTTTACTTTTGTCGATTTTTGGGCTTTTGCTGAAGTCACGATCTGCGCCCAAAGCTTTACTCACATGGTCAAAGCTGGGCTTTCTCTGAGGTGAAGATTGTGTGACCAGGGATGCCTGCCATTCAATTTTCACAGCCCTATTTCTGGCTCAGGAGCCACTTTTTAAAAATGGGTGCTTGCAATTCGAAGTAAGATCTGTTATCACCCCTGGGCTGCCTCTTACAAAATCTTTATAAATTGGGACTGTTTGATGCAATCTGTCCCAAGCGGCTAATTATTCTACACACTAAGATTCGGCCTCAATATGACCTTGACAATGGGACGCGATGACCACCAGAGGGAACTCTTGAGTTTAAAGTCTTCCTGGACCTAGAAAATTTTTGTGGCCTTGGAGATGAATGGACAGAAATCTCCTGTGTGTGTCTATGGTTCTGGGGCCCTGCGCTCTCACCCCTCCCTCAGTAGCCAGTGTCTTGCAGCACCAGTTCTGGTAGCTAGGGTCACAGCGCCTCCAGAATTCCTGCCAACTGGGAATTGGGACCCTGATAGCTCCTCCTGGACCCTGCAGCCAGAGGCACGGCCCCCTTCCACTCTCAACCCCCTCCTGTGGAGCAACATTCTCCACTCACCTCTCCTTACCCCTCCTTACCCACCCCCACCTACTCCCTCCCAAGCCAAAGCAGAAATTCAAGGTCAACTTTCTCCTTACCCACCTTCCTCCCCTCTGCTCTCCCCCCCACCGCATCTCCCTACCCTGGGACCCCCTCTACACACTGGGCTAACCCCTCCCAATCCTACCCTGTCTCCTCCCATACCAGATCTCACCATAACCCTGCCCTTCTCTGCCCTCTCTAGAAAGTAGCAGGAGCCCATGGCATTCTTAAAGTCCATGTTCCCTTTTCTCTTCCAGATCTCTCTCAGATAGAAAAGTGGCTGGGTTCCTTTACTGCTAATCCTTCTGTTTATATTAAAGAGTTTTGTTATCTGTCCCAGATCTACGACCTCGCCTGGCATGACTTCTATATCATCCAAGCTTCTACTCTCACTCCTGAGGAGCAAAGTAGAATTCAGGCAGCAGCTAGACAATACGCAGACCAGACTCATCTGGTAGATAGTACAGCCCCTGTCAGGGAAGTGGCTGTGCCAGCCACAGAACCACACTGGGTTTACCAACCTGGCCAAAGCAGCCGACAGAGGTGGGACATCATGGTTCATTGCCTCCTTCAGGGTATGGAGATGGTCTCAGAAAAAGTAGTTAATTTTGATAAACTTCGAGAGATCACATAGCTACCTGACGAAAACCCATATTATGCAATTTTAAGTTTTGTTTGCAAAAGGGCATGCTATCGTTTCTAAGTCTGTGTGAAGACAGTTCAGTGATAGTTTTTGTATTGTTATATTATTTTATTTCATTTATGTGTATACAAGCACACATGTTTCCTAAATCTGTGTGAGGATAATTCAGTGATTTAAAATTGTAAATTATTTTGTTTCATTTGTTGTTTAGTATATACATATATACACACATAATATATATAAATATATATATATTCTCATGTGTGTGTGAATGTGTGTATGTGTGTATGTGTGTGTGACCCAGAGGTGGATCTTTGGTGTCTTTGTCTTTCAACTGTTCTCCATTTAGTCTTTTGAGAAATGGTCCCTTATTGAGGCAATCTTGAATTATCATTTCCCTAATTGAAGGTGATATCTTACTGATGGCACAATGCAACATGCTCATCTGTTTCCTTAGTTGTAAAACTTGAGATCTGAGTCCCTCTTCTTATCCTGGGAATTGAAGCTTTCTTCCCATTCTCTACGAACACACACATACACACACATACACAGACATATGATATGCTAATAAACCCCAAATTAAGACAATCAAAAACAAACCATCAAAACTGTCATATCTAATATTTTAATAATTATTATTTTTTCTTTAGTGTGCATTAGTATAATTGCCGTGTTTGTTAAACCCTTAAGTAAATTACTTAAGAAATAAACATTTCTGAATATTGAAATGCCCCATTTCTCTACACAAGTGTTCTTCAGAGGATGAAAACGTTCTCTTGGAATTCTAGTTTAGAAAAAAATTATTTTACTCGGGATTCTAAACAAAAGACAAATTAATATTCATAAAATAACGAAATCATAAATTAATACACATTAGAAAAAGTACTTATTTTTCTAGGCGCTAGAAGAAATTGGTGTGTTTTCTCCCTACTTCCTTCTATCTCTACTCTGTACCCAAGGGATGAGGGGGTCAAATCCACCGCCCCAAACTCACAGTTATGAGGCTCTGTCCCTTTGTGCTCTACTGTATACATCACCCTTTAGGTTCTTGCCATAAAGAGTCCCTGGCACGAAATTCTTACCCTATTCCTGAAAGTTCGTCTCAGTATCTGTTAATGTCATCGTATCTACAAGTTCCCTCTAGCCTAGAGCAGAGCGGATGTCCTCTTTCAAGGCTAGGGTTTTCTTTCTGAGGCTGTGCTCTAAAACTCCTTGCTGCCCGCTCATTGTCTAATGTCTTCACGCTGTGACTTCTTTTATGTCCTGTATTTTTTTTTAACTTTAGAGTTCTCTAAATCAGCAAGGCCACTATTAGAGCAAACAAAGAGCTAAGATGTAGCTTTCTTACTTATCTTTTCCCTGGCTTCCAAGTTGGCCTGGCCTTAAGTTTAATTCACCTACTTGATAACAATAGTCTCATAATTGTATTGTTTTAAATGTCCCTCCCTAAACAGCTACAATCCACTTGGAACTGGCCAGCTGTGATAGCTAATCTTAATTGTCAGTTTGAATGGTTTCAGAATCTCCTTGGAAACTAACCTCTGGGCGTTTCTGTGAGGGAGATTATGGACTAGATTAACGGAAGTGGAAAGTGTCACCAGAAAGGGAGCCAGCGTCATTCCACTGGGTGGGTCCCAGACTGAATAAGAAGGAAGAGATTAGCCTGAACTGGGGCAGTTACCTCTCTATACTTCCCGAGAGAGAACGCATTGTGACCAGCTGCCTCTGGCTCTTGCCACCGTGCGTTCCACCCGGCTGGACTATATTCTGGAACGCTGGATCAAAATAAACCTTTCTGCTCTTAAATTGCTTTTGTCAAGTACTTTGCCAAAGCAAGAACTAGGCTGAAAACAGCAAGAACTAGTAACTAGGTAAAAACCAATGCCCAAGACATTGCAGCTTTTCTGCTGAGGACCCTGAAGCCAGTGACAAAGCCCAGGGCTACCATGGAGCTCTAATTCTCTGATATCCTGAGCGTGTCCCTCCGTCCGTCCTTCAGTACTTGCTGTTCTCTGTGGTTGAACCACTCTCTCCCCAGAAATCCATGAGATGTGCCCCTTCACAGCTTTCGGATATGTTCTTGGAAACCAGCCCCGCAGTTCTGGGCCATGCCCTTACAGTCACTATCATACACTAATCCGTGCGGCTCCTGCGCCCTTTGCGTTCTGCACTTTTCTTTGTGACACTTAGAGAGCACTGGTTATGTTTTTATTTATCTTATGCCTCTTCTCTTAAATGTCAGCTGTTAAGTAGTGTGAACTCAGCCTTTGTTTGCAACTATTCTGTCTTCTGTGTCTGGACTAACAGCTGTCTGGTAATAACCACTGGAAAATTGCTTGTTGGGTAAATCATTTAATATAGACAACAAGAAAGAGTGATAATTACCATAATATCAGGGAAGCACACACTTCTATTAAAATGATTCGAAATACCAGCCTTTAAAAACAATCTGACAAAGGTCGCCCAAGAAATGTGGTAAAAAATGACAGAATATAAGCAAATAATCATGGTGACTATTATCTGACACAGAAAAGCATTTCCCGGGTGCTCCTGACAAACAGATGTATATTCAGTGATTATGAGCACTGCGGAGCTTTCCTTTCAACAATAATTTTCACATTTATATGCTTGCTACCCGTGTGCGCCGACCCCTTAACCTGAAGACTAACAAAGTACCGCTAAGATGCAAAGAACCGGCACTTGACAGCTTTTGATGGCAATTAAAGCGGAGGACCATGATCTTGCCTTTCTTAACTAAAAATCGCTCTCCAGTTTGCATTTGCTTTCCGGTGAACTAGCTCCCCGTGTTTAATTTCTTCTTCCCTCTTGCAAGTTTATGGTTTTTCTCGTTTAGCGTTTTCACTTGAATATAATTGACAACCAATGTTTTCTGGAAAATTCATCATGCGTTTTAAGACAATGTGTTCACCTCTGTCACTCTTTTTCTAACTTCAGCTGAAAATGAAAGACTCTTAAGCACCCGCATTCAAATAAAGGATTGAAGTTATGCTAAGAGAGTCATTGCTTTGATGCCGCATAAATCCTCTCTAAGTTCCTTCGGAAATGTCACCTTCACTTTTGCCCGTCACTGGAGCATTTAATGTTTTAAGATAATTTACATTTCTTAAAAACAGGAGCTACAGTAATGAACCACTATTTTCAAGGACTGTTAGAAAAATCTGTTGCCACTCTCATGACACCATGCTCTCTCTGCATGTCATTAAGGCTGCGTGGCAGGACAGCCTACCTCTTTCTTCTGAGGACTCCAGTACACACCGCCTGCTCTGCAATAGGGGAAGAAAACACTCAACAGTCATCCACAAAAAAACAAAACAAAACAAAAAAAAAACAAAAAAAAAACAGCGTTTTGTTAAAGGAGAAGAATACTTAAGCATCTTTTATATCATTTCTTTCACATTTAAATTATATTATTAAAATGATCAGAGAATGTAAAATCTCGCTGTTACCCATGAGCAAAATGGTCTGCCAAACCTTTTGAAAATTTGTAGTGTGATGTTCAAGGCTTAGTAAGTAGGCAATTGGTGTTTTATTCTTTCTTGGCCTTGCCTTCTCTCCACTTTTCCCTTCTTCTCTTCTCCCCCTTCCCCTCGCTCCTGCCTTTTTCCTCCCCACTTCTTCACTATCTGATTTTCCCACTCTTTTCCTCTCCTCTTCCTCTCCTTTCTTCCCATCTTGTTTTCATTTTTTATTTCTGTACTTCTACCTCCTTCAACATTTTTAACCACTTTTTCTTCCTTCTAGTTATAGTAACGAAAATGCTTTATCACTAAGTAATCATAGTGTGTCCTATTGTCTTAGTTACTGTTCTATTGCTGTGCAGAGACACCATAACCAAGACAGTCCTTATAAAAGAAAGCATTTAATTGGGGCTTGCTCGTAGTTTCACAGATTTAGAGAGCTTTCATCACAGAGAGTAGAATGACAGCAGATAGGAACACATGGTGCTAGAGGAGGAGTTGAGAGTCCTACATCCCTTTCTTTAATTTTTTTTTTACAACTGGAAAATATGAAGTCACCATTTCCTTTTTTTTCCATTTAGCATTAGGCTTTTTTTTTTAATCTATTTATTGCCTTGAGTACAGGCCTTAGCTCCATTTCAATTCCTGATAACCCTTTCTCTTCAAACTGTGCATTTTGTGTTTTTCCTTTCTCAGTCTGTTCCTTTTCATTATAGATCTGCAGAAGACTGGTTGCCAATAACCGCCAGACACATTAAATACTAGGATATTTTGAAATCTCCTCTGCCAATGGCATTAACACAAAACATCTCAATATGGCCTCAGATAGACTTTCAGGACAAGGGCAAAAAGCAGCCACATTCTTCACCAAATTATCACAAGAACTATCTCAAGGACACTTATTAATACTCTTTTCTGATCTACATTGTTCTCAGCACCATTGTCTTGTCTGCCCCTACAAGCATGGTCCCTTAAGCCTCACTTAAGTGTTCAACTGATTTCCAAAGTTGTAAAGCTCACATTCTGCCAACATGAAGTACGGTCGGATCCGTCACAACAACACCTCAGTCCCTATACCAACTTCTGCTTAGTTAATAATCTCTTGCTATAAAGAGACACCATGGTCACATACAATCTTATAAATAAAGACATCTAATTGCTATTCTTTCAAATTTTAGAGTTTTAGTCCCTTTTGAGAGTGACAGGAAGCATGGAGATAAGGATGGCTGCGTGTTGGCAGAGAGAGAGAGACAGAGACAGAGACAGAGACAGAGAGACAGAGACAGAGAGAGACAGAAGGAGAGAGAGAGACAGAGAGAGACAGAAGGAGAGAGAGAGACAGAGAGAGACAGAGA
>NC_022011.1:77684482-77739482 GCF_000317375.1 Microtus ochrogaster | reverse complement strand
GACACAAGCAAGTGAAACAAAGGGATGGATCTGAATCATTGTATGTAGGCGTTTCCTTTTAGAAACAGGACCACACATTTTACACGGGAATAGCTGTTTGTTTAATAGTACTTTCACTAGTAAACTAAGAATCAGATAATCATTATTTATATCAAAAATTTTCACATTAAAAACTAATTATCAGGCTGGGGAGATGGATGATTCAGCAGTTAAGAACAAATACTGTTCTTGCAGATTAAAATTCATTTTCCAACACTTACATCTGATGGCTTACAATATCTTGTAATACCAGCTCTATGATATCCAATGTCCTTTTTTACCCTCCACAGGCATGCACTTACGTATACCATACCCCCATATAAACTCAGAATTGAAAGTAAAGATGCAAAATTATTTTAAAGTTCTGTTGCAATGATTATGTTAGGACATTTTTATATCCCTTGCTAGAGAAATATAAGACAGAAAATCTTGAAGACTGAAGGTCAAATATAAAGGCTAATTGGACAACTCAAAGAAAATGAGAAACTACATAAAAATTATAACTTCAATTTGGATTCTTTAAATTAATGTTTATTTGAAAGGTGTTTACAATAAATCACTATCATTATCTTAGATTCATGTCAAAATAATTGTTTTAGCTTGCTAAGTGCATTATGTTTGTATGAGATTTTTTTTTACTCTTTTCTTGCTTTTATTATCCAAGAGAATAAATTGGAACATGCAGGGTGCTTCATACAGTTTAAGCTTGAAGAATTCTATGATGTATTACACATATTCTATATGCTAAATATGTGACCCTTTGTATGCTTAGGTTAAATGGCTTACAGATGGAGTTTTCATTCATTCTGTTTCATTCAGAAGGGAAATTTTAATCTGAACTCAAACATTTTTGTATAAACAATAATACTCACACAGTAAATGCTGATTGGGAATCTGAACTGATATAGCCCTGATATACTCTGTGAAGGAAGCTTTGTGTTGAGAGATCATCCAGCTCAACTGGACTTACTGAGTGTGCGGTGCACTTCTTAGGCTAAAAATAGAGAATGGCATATAATTATTTGATTGCTATTGTAGCACAGGTCATATCATGTAAAGGAATGTAATATTTGCTATCACAATGGCCATGGGAGTATGGAGAATCCTGCAACTAAGAGATGTGGTCCTGCCCATGGCTGAAGACAATCCTGTAATGCCAAGAAGTACATTCAGACAAGCAGAAAATGAAGGAAAGTCTATCCACAAAGGGGTTGCTCAGTCATTAATTTAATTCTCTGTATTTTCTTATATATTTTTATTTTATTACATTATATAAACCACACTGTGAAGAAACACTGTTTTCTACTTACATTTCCTTATAAAATATTTCCGAATAAAGCATTTTGAGAAGAAAAATTCATTTTATCTGCATGGAAAAATTTATACATGTGTATACACTCACACATATATACAAAACAATCACACTGAAAACATGATATACATACCTGTTTAATATATTCATATGATATAATATATATTACATAGTTTACAAATATCTAACTCATAATTATATTGTGTTAAGCAATCACAATATAAAAATATATAACCCAGTAAATCCACTTATTGTTTTCCATTCATGGATGGGTATAGGGCCACCCACTGGAGAATAGAAACCCTATCAGTGGCCACATCCTCAAAAGAGAATGATTCTCTGTCATTTAAAAAACTGTCATGTGCCAGTGGACCTCCATACTGCTGCAATTTTGGCTGACTTGATCATGTACCAGCCCTATTCAAGGGACCACAGCTGCTATAAATTCATGACTGTTGACCATGTCATGTTCAGAAAACGGTATCTCACAGTACTCTTCTCATCCCTTGATTCTTAAATCCTTTCAGATGCCTTAAGACTTGTGTGTGTGTGTGTGTGTGTGTGTGTGTGTGTGTGTGTGTGTGTGTGAAGAAGGCTTGATACAGGTGTTTTTCTTACAGATGAGCACTCAGCGTTGTGACAAGTTGTGCATCTATCCATTTACTGCAACCTACTGGGGAAACAAACAAGTTTCTTAGACCAAGTATGAGAGTGTATCAGGTCTAAGGACATAAACATAAATATTGAGATAGCAATTTGTGAGCATACCTATTTAGTAAGAACAGTAGGGCGTACTTTTCCTGCAATGAGCTTTAGACAGAGTTTATTATACCAGGCAGAGTCCTTCATGTGGAATAGGCACCAAAACTAATCAGAAAGTGGTCAGTTACTCCACAACATTATTGCCCCTATTTCCCTACTGAGCTTAGTTTGTCCAGTATGTCAATATTACAGCATGCAGGTTTTAGCCCCAGGTAAGATCATTGGTATTGCCTCCTCTAGCAATCCTTTATGGAACCGTCCAGAACTTTGAAAGGTAGCCAACTGAGAAAAAGGATCCTGTTCAGCTTGACGTTGGTTTCTGTTATGTCTTTTAGCCAAAGTGCATTGTGTCTTCATCAATAAGAAAATAATATTGATTTTAAACAAGGTCTTCTATGGGAGCATGTGGCTGATCATCCTAATCATGTCTAAGATTAAGGTCACACACATATAAGCAAAGCTTCTTGTCAGTTTCATGGTGTTAACCTTTGGGAGCTCTCCCTCCCTGTTCTTCAATTTTTCTACTCTGCATTTAATTTCGATTGATATTGAATTAGTAATATGTTTCCATGTTTTTATTGATCCCATTTTTAATACCCATTTCCAATCCAAATGTGCCATTTTCAGGGGTTGTCCTGTCACAGTAGACTTGCTAGTTCCTAGAACAAGTAAAGCAAACAAAACTCTACCCCTTTCCACATTTCTGACATTTTTGTTGATTGCCTTATGTTGATCAGTGGCAACTTTTATTTTAACTTCTAAACATGAACCCCACCTCCCCAACCCCTGTTATTCAAGATCATCATTCCCTCCCAAAACTGAAGTCTTAATGTAAAGCCAAATTTCCTTTCCATTTTCTCTCCCATCACACACTGTCCATCTTGGACAAGTGGGCATTTTGAAACATTCTACTCACATTGGCCTGGGACAGTGGCTTGGATATGCAGAGAACATAGCAGTGTGTGTGTACTTTAGGTTTCTCTTAAAATCCTTATATTATTTTCTTCATATTTCTTCCTAATGATTATCATCTTTTTCTGCAGAAAATGATTTCAAGAAAATGTCTTAATTTGCTAATCAACCCACTCTTCTTTCTTTTAAAAATATTTTTAAAAGTTAGTATACGAAATAATGAGTTTCATTATGTCCTCTTTGTATACGTATGTTCTTGTTCACCTCATTTGTCCACTGCCTCCTCATCTTTCCAGCCCCTCTCTTGCAGGTTCTTTATTCTCTCTCTAAGATAGTTCCTTTACTGCTTTCATGTCACATGTATTCCAGTGTCATCTCTCTCATGTTCCCTCTCTACTTTCAGGCTTCACATAGGGTAGGGAGTAGGGGAGGGAGAGGGGAGAGGGACAGGGACAGGGACAGGGAGATGGAGAGAGAGATTAAGTATAAGGCAGAAAATGAGTTGTTTGACTTCAGGATTCTGGTTTATTATGATATAATGATTCACTTTCTTAGTAATATGTTTCCATGTGAGTTTTCACACAATGTTAATTTATGTTTTATAAATCAATATAGTTCAAAGTTTAAGACACCATATATATAATTTTGATTCAATTTAATTTTTCCCTATGAAATCATTCTTGTTGATTCCATGTTTTAATCAGACAACTAAAGACTAACTTAGTATGAAGCACATAGACCATAGACTTCCCAGTTCCAATAAAATTTGCTGAAGAATTCATCCTCAAATTTGCTAGATGTTTGTTAGGCAGACTATTGCATAAACTTAGGATGGTAAGAGTGCCTATATAGCCAGGCAGTGGTGTCACACGCCTTTAATCCCAGTAATCTGGAGGCAGAGGCAGGCGGATCTCCATCAGTTCGAGGCCAGACTTCTCTACATAATGAGTTCCAGGACAGGCTCCAAAGTTACAGAGAGAAACCCTGTCTCGAAACCCTTCTCCCCCGAAAAGAGTGCCTGACTCTTGATGTTACTGTGAACATTCAATAAAATACAATTTGTACAAATATTTAGTACAATGACATCAACATCATAAGCATTCAAGAAGCAAATTTGTTGCTACCATGTGTTATTTTTTTAGTATTTTTAATCAATTTGGTAAGAGTGCATCATGATAAAGTTGTTATTTAATGGAAAATTCTACCAGTCATGGTTTGCATTAAATGACTTTGCCTGCACCTAATATGAATAATAATAGCAGATTTTCTAATAGTAGAAGTATTATCTATTTCTATAATAAAACTTAGGAAACAAAAGAACAAATTAACAAAAAACAAATACAAAGTCCATTTCTATTGATTGATAAAAAACTGCTACTTGGGGGTCCCATGGTCATTTTAAAGAACAAAATACCTGAATGCTATATTCTAAACTAAAGTCAGTGGTAAAATTATAAATATGTGAAAGATAAAGATTTCTATTTCAATAGCTTGTTCACTGACTAAAATTCATTTAGATGTGGGATTTTCTGCTTATCCGGTCCTGTGTGGCTAACCCAACGATTGGAGAGCTCAGAATTCAATGCTTTTTGCCTGGAAAATAATCTAACCAATAAAAGACTTTATCTGGAACTGTACTTCCTGGATTAGGAGGTCACAGACAGAAAGGGCAAAGGGTACCAAAACACTAAGTATAAGCTATTCAACTGAGATCATCAAATATTTATTGAGGTTTGCTATTTGTACAGCCCTGAGATATGAGGCATGGGGAATTTAAATCCAAGCAAAACCTAGTCCCTAATACGAAAGAGCACATGATAGAAGAGACGTGTTTTCAGGTCTCACTTCTTTAAGCAGAGAACGAGAAAGGAAGAGCCTCACGTGGCACCCTGAGAGAATATTTGGAGCATTCCGCAGGTTAAGATGGATTCTCAGTACACTCTGGCTCATATTTAAGGGCTGCATAGAATATAGGGTGAGGTCAAATTGTTGGAGTCTACACCGATGAAATTTTCTTTAAAGGTTGAACCATCTTAATGGATTGTGCTTTCAGTGGAGTGGGGTGGATCATGGGCAGCAGTAGTCACTCACTAGGAAACTCAAGAAAGTGAAATAAAATACGGAGGTCAGCTGCTTGCTGCAAGGGGAGAACTGCACAAGTAATGACATATGGAGAAACTAAGTGATGAAGGGGAACTAACCATGATGAGAAATGGAATTTGTAAGATTATTCTGGAGGATATCCTGGGAATCTGCATAAAAATGGAGAGAGAGAGAGAGAGAGAGAGAGAGAGAGAGAGAGAGAGAGAGAGGAGTCACAGACTCCACGTCAAGAGTTAATATTCTACTCAGGAATTTTTCCAATATCAGAGATGCAATGGTCAATGAGCAGGAGATTAAAGGTCAATCCACAATCCAGAAAGTCCCCGGAAAGCACAACAGAACTTCTGGAATTTTGATAAAACAAACAATGGACTACTGGATTTAGAAAAGATCTTGGGGCTGCATTATGTCTTTGATTTTAAGTGCTGCATACAGAGCAATGGTTAAAGTAGAAAAGTAGAGAGATTCTAGATATAGATACCTATTAAGATATCTTTTAAGGATTGTAGGCAACATAGAGAGGATTAATGAATTGCATTATTGCAAATTAAAAGCTACATATTACGATTTGAAACAGATTAATGGTAGAGCCTTTTATGACACCCAAGAGGTCCTGGGTTGGATCTCCAACACTATAAAAGTAAACAATATAGACAAGGAAGTTGTACATAAAATGTCTAAGACTAAAGTAGTAACCTGACTTACATGATAAATGGCAGAGAGAGTGGATGAAGAAGATGAACAGAGCAAGCTCTAAGAACTAGTAGCTGGACTTTTTAAAGAACTTTTGAAGAGCAAAGTGCATCATAATAGAATTCCAGAGATTTACAGAAAGAGCGCACAAATCTTTAAATAAACCATAATCTGTAGCAAGTATAATTAAAGCATAGGGTGAAAAAGTCCCTAAAGAACGATCTTCTATGGATGTTTTAGTGGTTTTGTAAAGACACACATACATACATACACACAGGCACAGACACAGGCACATGCACACTTAAGATAGTAAAAGAAAGCATGGGTACAATAGAGCTATGGAATACAAATGAAATTTTCTTTCTTTCTTTCTTTTTTTTTTGAGAGTCTTGCAATATAGTCCAGACTAGCTGTAGACTCAAAATTCCCCTGCCTCACTTCACAAATGTTAGGATAGGTGTGAACACCATAGCCAGCACAAAAGGGAAAATATAGAGGTAGAAATGATAGGATATAAAATAAGAACTAGCTTGGTTGGGGTTAAACAGATTAAACATTGCTTAAACGGTGAAAAATCAGTGAACTTAGAAAATTAATAGAAAGTCTTGAAAATAAATCAGAAAAAAAGAGATAGGAACATAATCATATAGTTTATCAGGAACTCACTATCATTAAGTAACAAAAAATACATGTAATTGAAGCGTTAGTAAAAGAATGTAAAGACAAGAGGAACAAAGAACACTGCAGCATGAAATGGGTGAGGAGAGTTCAAACTTGTGATAACTACAGACTCAGACTCAGGTGACACCAAGTGGAACAAGTACTTAAACTACATTCAAGTGTGTCTTAATCAAATTCCAGGGAACCAGCAGTATAGAAATGGAATGAAAATGGGTAAAAGATTTATTTCTACAATTGACATTTAAGCTAATGCTCTTCGGGTTCATCTGTATTGTCACACATATCAAGATTTCCTTTAAAATTTATTAGCAATACTGCATGCAGACTGCATGATTTGTACCCTTGCCTACTCATTGTGTTCACAGACTTCATCACTGTGATGAATATCTAAGCCAATGTTAAAGAAAGATGTTTTCGTTTGGGCCCACAATGGATTCAGAGTTCCAGTCCATGGTCAGCTTGCTCTGAAATGGGGGACCCTAATTGGCATAGCATCACTGCAGAGTGTGGACGAATAATGCCAATTCCCTCATAGTGGCCAGGAATAGTGAAGAGAATGTGGGAAGGTGGGAGGTCAGAAAAGAGCTGCTAATTGTGCTTCTTCCAGTCTGGCTCCTTCTAGGGAGTCCACTTCTCCAAGTTCAGCTAGGGTTCCTGGATAGGGGATCCTTGAGGCCAAAGAAGAGTCTAAAGATACAGAAGACAGGATAGAATCTGGAGGTCTGTCTGGTCATGCCGAAGCAGCCAAACAGCTGAGAGTTTCTTTCAGAACTTGCTTATATACAAAAAAAAAACAGAACAAAGCGCAGCACAGATGGTCAAACAGTATCTAGCCACAAGACCATTCCTGACCTTGAGTGAGCTGCTGCCATGGCTCCTCTTCTCCCTACCCACTGGTTCTCTTTCTCTCTCTTTTCTTTTTCTCATTCTCTCTGCTGTTATCCCTTCTTCCCTTCCCTCCTTTCCCCTCCATAACCCACTAAATTAATATCCAACCTCACTCTGCATAGCGTGCCTATCCATCTGTCTCTCACTGCAGGGACTGCGCTCCTTGTGGGACTTGCTGCTCTTGGTCTTTCACCCACCATGTGGCTCCCTGCCTAGAACTTGTTGCTCCTTGTGGCCTACGGGCTGCTCAGGGAACAGTGCCATTTTATTTTTACCATTACACATACCAGCCCCAGTTTCTCCTTCCTCTCCTTCTGTGCTCCATCTCGCCTCTCTCCTACTCCCCCACCCACTCTTCAGAGAACATAAGTCATCCCTTGGGAAGTTAACACAGTCTGGCATACTTAACTGAGGCAGAACCAAGAACTCCCCCCCCCCCGTAGCAGTGTTGAGCAAGGTATTCCTCCATAAGGAACGGGCTCTCAAAAGCCAGTCATACACCAAAGGTTAATCCTGGTCCCGCTTCTAGGAGCCGCTCAAGGCATATAACGGTTGCCCACATTCAGAGGTCTTAGTTAGGTCCCATGCAGGTTCCCCAGCTGTCAGTCCAGAGTCTATGAGCTCCCATGATTGGGGCAACCACAGGGACAGCTGACCAGAGGTAGTTGAGTTCATCTTCCCTCTTAGGCCACTGACTTTTGTTTTCACTTTCTTCAGGAACGTGAAGTACTCTGCCCATTTTAAATCCCACACATCTGTCAAGATGGTGAGATGTTAAGCTCTGAACAGAGAGATGAATAAGGGACTCCTTTGTGTCCAATGTGCTTTCGCTTGTTTCTTTGCTTCTGATGGAGCAGAAAATCCTACAGGATTTGCGGTTGTCTTTATTTTCATTAAACAGCCACAAGAACAACATTGTATCATTATTTTAAGCCCAAGTGATTGTAAACTGTCAGCCTGCCAAGGAAACTGCTGTTGCAAATGATGGAAGCACTTTGCAGAGTTCGCATCTTTGTCCGTTTTCGGGGACTGTCAGTGAGCAGATAATAGACTCAACTGGTAATAATTCCAGCCACGGTTTTCTGAGTGCTGGATACACTGTTCTAAGGCTCTTAAGCAACCCAGACATTTCTGACCTATTATTTTGTGGCGAACAAAGAACGACTATGCTATTCTTCTATTCTGGCTCCGTTCATTCATTCCTATACTTATAAAATCCATGTAGTGAATTTTTTAAAATTTCTTTTGGCTTTGTGTTTGAGACAGGATTTTGCTATGTAGCCACTATTGTTCAAGAACACACTGTGTATAACACAGGACTCTCAAGCTTGTGACAATCTTCCTGCCTCTGCCTCCTAGGGACCGAGATAATAAACATGAGACATCTCACCCAATTAGCTGGTGAAATCCTTGCATGATTTCCCAGGGAGAGGACAAAAGTCTCCTATTCCTTCCTGTCACACCTTGCTAGCTTGGATCTCAAAACAGAGTAGCTTGGCTAAGTCTCCCCTGGAGGATGACAATGATAGTGATGATGGTGTTCTTGTTAATATTTATTAGTAATTCAAATAATTCCTCATTTGAATTTGAGTACACTCGATGAGTCAGTTTTATTATCAGCATCGCTTTACAGATGGGAAGACACAACGGTTTAACTGCTTAAGACTAAACAAGGTTCCAAGAAAATCATATTAATTTTTGTTTCCCATTCCTCCAATCGTAGGCACACACATACTGGTCCAGGACAATGGGGAGCATGTCTCTATCCATTTATTTTCGCAGGTCTGATGACTTCCAGGTATATTCAACTTACCCTCAGTTATGCAACCAAAGCTACCTTTCCTTATAAAGTCCAAAAAACAAAACAAAACAAAAAAACAAACCCAAAACAAAAAACAAAAACACCTAAAAACCCAAATATGGGGGAGGAGGCATCTAACCCTCTCAGCTCCAAAGAACTCTTTAGACCTTATTACCTATCTATCCTAAGCAGGCAAATGTAAATATCAGCAAAAGCATTTTTGTTATTCTTCTTGCTTTGCAATGAAAGACACTAATACTTGGCAAGCCTCAGTGAATGACTAAAGCTCCCAAAGTGATTTGGAATAGAGAGCTAACCTTTCAGAAGGACGCGCAGAAGGAAAGCAGAGCACCCAGAGTTTACATTAACTGGGAGTGCGCAGTGTTTATTAGAAAGGGGTCTTAAACTTTATACTATCAGTTTAAGGAGAGGGACTTCTGGAGTGTAGAGATGTACATCGAGACTTTTAGTGTACTGAGTGAAACACATAGAAACAGACAAATCGCTGCTTAAATCAACCAGCTGAAATATATCCATAAAAAAGTAATTTCACATTTATGTTTGAACATTGATTTTATAACTTCAGGGTCCTACCAGGAAATGAGAAGATTGTCCTCTTTTTTTTTTTTTTCCCCAGTGACTTACAAGTCTAAGCCCATCAATAAAGCCTGTTCTCAACTTCTTCGGTCACGGCCACCTCAGCTGTAATTTTCCTATTGAAATACATCCAGTTAAGGCCAGAGCTGTGTTCTTTGTAAGGGGAGCTGGCCTAATCCTTTATCATATACATGTTAAAATAAATTTACTTATTAAGTGTGAAGATCAATAAGCTAACAAATAAAGTTGAAAGGCCTGATATATTTTCAAAAAAGAGCTCACAATTTATAGCAAGATTATAAAATTGTGTATTATTTTAACTGGCAAATGTGTTAATGCATTTCAAATTGTAGGACCCAGCCACGACAAGCTCAACAGAGGCCTGAGTTTCAGTAGTTTTCTCTAAGGCAATACCTTGTTTCAGGAAAGACCACAAACTGAGATTACCCAGACACCACCCAGGGACAGACCATCCAAAGGAAATTCTTAATGTTCCAACCATTGTAGATAGGGTCACCTGCTAGCACACACCCTGTTAATACAACTGTTCTGGTTTTTGCCTTGAAATAATGCCCTCTAGAAAGGCTAGGTAACTCCTCTCATGGCTGAGCTGTCAGGTTCCTGCTGGTTTGTAATGTCTGCGCAACAAACCTTGTTTTTGCATTTTGGTGAGTCAGTCTCCCTGTTGGTCTTTTGGGGTCCCCAAGGATTGGGCATAGCAATATGACATTGAATGTTATGGTGTCCAGTCTGAAATATCAAAGAGCACTTTCTCTTTTGCCTGATTACGTGTGCAAGTGAAGAGAATCACAGGCTTACAGTTTAATGTGATGCCAGCTGCCTATTCAATATCATCAGCTAAGCATGCTTTTCTGGTTTATGTTTAGTACAATTATTGCTCTTAATCATTATACATCTTCAATAAATGACAACTATATTGTAACATTGTTCTTCTATTTCAAGTGTAACTGAAACATGCAAATTTGGAGATAAAATATATATTCCATATTCCTTGTCAAGGGAAGTTTATTCTGCAATAATTTATGAGAACAGGCTATTTACATCACATTTGTGCCATGGACCAACCTGTTTGTACACTACAAAGATTTGTTGTTCTCATTCTCATTGGTTAAATAAAGAGCTCAATGGCCAATAGCTAGGCAGGTAGAGATTAGGTGGGATTTGCAGAAAAAAAAAAAGACAGCATGGGGAAGAAGAAGGGTAGAGTCATCAGCCGGTGCAGGGGAAGCAGGAGATGAACATGCCGTGCTGTAAAAAGGTAACGTCACGTGCTAGAGAGAAGACAAGATATATGGGTGAATTTAAGGAGTAAGAACTATTGACTGAGCATTTATAATTAATAAGTCTCTATGTGGTTATTTGGGAGCTGGTTGGCAGGACAGAGCTGACTGGTGGGACATAGAAAACTCTGCCTACTCATCTGAACACAGCAAATACAAGTTGTACTCTTTGACATTTATGCCTGCAGCTTAAAATCTTTGTATCAGTGTGCCTTGTTTAGCAAGGTAGCTGTAATAGAATTCATTCTGACATCTCTATGCTTGTATATGTTGTACTTTGATTCCATAGAACCTTTTGTTGCTCTCCCCTGCTCTAGGTCTTCTACTTTCTTCCTGTTCCCACCTTGTTTTGCTTTCTATCTCCATCTATTCTCTGTATCAAGTCTACATTCTGCATACAAGAGAAAACACGCTCTACTTTTTTGGAGACTGAGTTACTCCAGTTCCATTAAGTTTCCTCTAAACAATGTGATTTTTGTTTTTCCCTGTGATAATTCCTTGTTGTGTATATGTATTACATTTTCCTTATCTAGTCATCCTTTGATGAGCACCAATGATGATTCCATAAGCTGGCTATTGTGAACTGTTCTGAAGCCTTTCATTCTTTCAGATATTAACCTAGAGGTAGCATAGCTTTGATGAATGTTGGAGGAATAAATCACTAACATCACTAACATATATATATATGTGTGTGTGTGTGTGTGTGTGTGTGTATCTGAGTCCATCTTCTGCGAAAATCATTATGGATATTCTTTAATATATATTACATGTTAAATTCTTACTATGTATTATATTAAATTCTCTAATACGTTATGTATTAAAATCTTAAATTTATATTAATACAGATTATATATTAAACTCTTAAAATTTTATTAATATATTTGCATTAATATATTATATGTATTGCATTTTTTATTTTATATTAATATATAATAAATATATATTACACTCTTTACTATATTAAAGAACCTCCGTATTGATTGATTTTCATAGAAGATGGACTGCCATATTTTCTCACAGATAGTGTAGAATGCTTTGTTTTGTCTGGCATCCTTTCCTGAATTTATCGACTGGTGTGAGATGCAATATGTAACCTTGATTTGCCTTTTCTTGATTATGGATAAATGCATCTATTTAAATACACGTGCTGCTTTTCCATGTATCTAACACAGATTTTCTTCTTTGTGTATATTTTTCTCTTCACTCTTATTTTTTCCTATGCTGGACAGAGTCTTTAAATTTTATGAGATTTTATTTATTATTTATTGGTATTTTTCATCAGTTTTTAGAGTTTCATTCAGAAAGTCATTGCCTATGAGATCTTAAGACATAGCCCGTGTTTCTCTAAGTTTTATTTTATTTACCTATTCTGTAAGAATTTCTCAGCTCTGCCATATCCAGAATAAAATATTTTTGAAAAATCCCTCAGTCTTTGGCTCCTACAATCGTTCAGCTCCCCATTCAATTAGTTTCTTTGGGTTTGGGTGGAGAGGGTAGCATGGATGTCACATTTGGGGCTGAGCATTCTCCAGATCACTTACTTTCTTCACTTTGAATAGCTGTGTGTTGCTTGTAAGCTACTACCATAAGAAACCACTCTGATGACTGTTGAGAGCTACCCTCATCTGTGGGTATGTGGGTAAATCCATTATTTCTGTTTGTGAACCATATGCCATTGGGCATGAGATCCCAAAGACTCCACCAAAAAACCTTCTAGAAGTAAGCAATATTTTAAATAATGTGGTAGGATAAAAAATTAACTTAGAAAACTCATTAATTTTTTAATGTAACAACCAATCATGCTAAGACAGAAATCAGGGAACTAATCCCATTCCTAATAGCCCCTGAAAGAGGCTGAAAACCTTCCATGCTCATTTCTGGTCAAATTAATATTATGGAAATGAGCATAGAAGTTTAGATTCAGTCATTTATGGAGATTTTAAAATATATTTTGAATTTATTTTATATTTCATTTCCTCTTCAATATGAGGATTTCAATTTTTCTAGGACAATTTATTGAACAAGATTTATTTTCCCCAATGCCTATTTTTAGATTGTTATGAAAAATCAGTTGGCTTTAGATGCAGGGATCTAGATAGATCATATATATATCATTGGTTCCATTCATTGGCTTATACACTGGCTTTCTTTTGACTAATTTATTCCACATATAACTTAATGCATGAACATATGGACCAGTAAGATGTCAGAAGAAGGTTGGGCCTATATCTCTGGTGAAAGGGTGCTTTTGTCACTATAACTATATACATTATTTTAAGTCTGGCAGTATAATACCACCCTAATTTTCTTGTTTTGCTCAGGATTACCTCAAAAGATTAATTATATCACTTTAATAAATTAAAAAAATTATACAAAATATCCAATGAAAGAATACCTCCTTATAAAGTGATGTTTTCCTAATTCAGTTAGCATACAAATTATTAGTGTTTGATGTATAGACAGACAGTTGAGCTTTGAGGGAAGTCATGTGATCATTCTGGTCTGGTGCTCTTGAACTCCTGTTTCTGTTTTCATCTCCTCACCTCCACTGTTTGTTTGTTCTTTTTAGTTTTAATTATCATTTCATTTTTATAATTCTCACTCACAGGGACATAGGATTTTCAGTACCATCGTTAAGATATGAATAGATACTCTAAATTTAATAAAACCCTGCAGTATGGTAAAAAGAACATAAATCTAGAAATGACCTGAAGTGTCAAAGAGTTTTATATTTTACCATCATTAGCTCCCTTCAAGGACTGAAGATGCATCAGTGAGTACAGTTGAACTCAGACATTAGAAAAAAAAATCACATAGCTGCTGTAATAAAACCTCTAAATGTAAGAAAGTGTAAGCTTAATAAAATCTGTTTTTAGAAGAACTAAGTTTGAGGTGGTTTTCCATAAAAATCAAATAATTACTGAATATGAGTCATAATAATTCAAATCGTAATTTTGATGAAGAAATAAGTTCAACCACCATCTTTGAAGTCCTATGATTTTGAAATAGAAAAAGATTGAAAGATTGAGAAAGAGAGAGAGAGAGAGAGAGAGAGAGAGAGAGAGAGAGAGAGAGAATTGTGTATTCTAGAAAATTATATGCATTTTCTCTCCAATAGAGATTATTTCAAGTGTGGCAAAGCAAATCAAAGTTTGGATAAAATCTGGCCTTGATCCCATTTGACCTCAGAACACACATTAATCACGATGGCATCAGTTCAATTATCTAATAAGAACCTTGATAAAATGTTAAGCGTAGATGCTAATTCCTATCAAAGATTAGATCTTCAATGACCAGAGCATTCTAAGTATGGGTTGCATTCAGTGTAAAACATTAATTTATTAAATTGACAGAAAACTTAGTTTCTACACATTTTGTTCTTAAGATTAAAATTACTATTAAACTATACTTGTGTAGTTTTGAAGGTAGTCAATTCAACATAGTGTGCTGGCCATTGGATCAAATGCTTATTGAATTTTAGACTTAGAACATTGCATAAAATGCTGCAATTGTGATCCAAATATTATTATAAAAGTTCTTAAGAAAAAAATACTAGTACAATTCTTTTGTTCTAACATAGATTACTTAGGTGAAGTACAAGTTTAAGAAGCCATTCAAATGTCACAATTTTTAGTGTCTTTTAACTTAAACGAAACGTTTCTCTACAAGAACATTTTGTTCTTCAAAACTGTGATTATCACAAACACACCTTAAATAACGAACTCCTGCTGATTGATGTTATGAGACTCAGGAAGAAGGTAAAATGTCAAAGGGCAGTAATTGAAAGCAGAAAATTAAATGTTTAATGACCCTAGAACTATACAAAATGGCTTGAGCAAAGCATGATAAATGATCGATGTTTCAAATAGAATGACCCACTTGCCATAAAACTTGTTATTTTCAGCATAGCTTGCAACAGAGGGAGAAATCATATGTAAAAGTGGAGCTTTGTAGTTGGTTTTCTAATACATAGTGTCATCGTCTCAGTTTGGTTCGATAGTTATGTCATAGTTGGAACTGCCAGATGCTAATATTGAAATAAAATAATTTACTTGGCTGTAAAAATTAGACCTAAAATAAAAATGTCAATAAAAACTCCAAATATCAAATGAAGTAGTGAAACATTTCATTTATAATATTTGAACATATATATGAATGCCATACTTTGTCAAGTGAAAAAGATTAAGCTATATATCAAATACAGAGCATACCTATATGAACTAAAAAGACATTCAGTTATGTAATCATGTAAGTATGAAGGTTTGTTTACTTTGTTTTGGGATACTTAAAATCACTATGCAGCTGAAGATGAGCTTAACTTTGAAGAGTTCTGGGCTTACACAGTTATACAGTATGCACAACCACAGCTAGCTTAAGGTTCCTAATATCCTAACATGCCAATGTCACATCAAGATGGGAAGTCTGGTCAATTTATAATTAGATATTAAGGAAAGACAATGGGAGAGAGACAGAGACAGGGAGAGATAGAGAGACAGAGACACTCTAATTGAGTGAAGTCAGGGAAGCATGATAATTAAGTCACAAGTCCACTGGTCAAACTGAAGGTCGAGTGGGTGGAGGTACATGTAGCCACTGTGGAAGCCCCTCTCTCTGGACCTTTCTCTTTGAACTGTGTACTATTAGGTTATAGATTCTCTGGAAATCAGGCCACACCCCATTGTAACTTTCTCTAGAGAGTTCATAAGCAGCACACACTGTGGCCTTGCAGGTCTCTCAGAGTACATTCTCCTTCACCCTTCCAGCTTCAGCTACTCATCCAAGATGACCCTGAGTTATATAGCTTGTCCTTATCAGTACCTTCCTGGATCCCAGCCCATAATGTAGGATCCCTGCTCCAGAACTTTCCCTGAGTCCTCTGGAAATATGTGTAAGAATCTGCCCTTTCTTCTTTGGAACTGAAGGGATATGAAGGATGGCCCGCTTCATGAGCATGTCATGAGCACCTAGTTTCCTGTCTTAATGAAATATTTCTTCATTCCCAAAGGTCTTCTCTTCCTCTTCTTGGTCTCATTGTGGTTGTCTAGGAATGTGATGCTGTAACTCTCCCAGTAAACTCGTCTAAAGGGCAATTTGTCTTTTCTATGAACCTTATATTCTAATATTTACAACAGACTCTATACAAAGAATCTCACAGTGTGACTACATAGACCAATATACTGCCAATAGAAGGAAGCATTTCATTTTTAAATTTCTGTGGGAAGTCCAAGGACCACCCACCTCCATCCAGGTCTAGTAAGGTGAGCATCCAAACTGCCTAGGCTCCCACAAAGCCAGTACGTGCAGTAGGATTAAAAACCCATTGCCATTGTTCTTGATTTCCCACAGGGCAGGGAAACCTGATTGCTCTTTAGGCTGATGAGGGAGGGAGGGGGACTTGATTGGGGGAGGGGGAGGAAAATGGGAGGCGGTGGCAGTGAAGAGACAGAAATCTTTAATAAATAAATAAATTAAAAAAATAAAAAATAAATAAATTTCTATATGTACATGCAATTTAAAGAGCTCGAATTCTAAAAAAAATTATGTTAGATGTTTTATGATAGCTAGTTCTATCTAATACCATTTTATCTACGGTAAGTAGTTAATTGGATGCCAGACTTAAAACAAAGGCTTTCTTTTTGAGCTTAAAGAACAACAAAGTGATTTAAGAATGGCTTTTTGTTAGAATATTTATTCTAATTTACAGTGGCGCATGTTACTTTTCTGTGTCTATCTCAATTTAATCTGATTTCCTATCGGGGTCTAATATTCATGAATGAATGGATAACCTTTATACAAGAGATTCAAATGAATATATTTAGTAGATTTAAGAAAAATGATGGTTAAATTGCTATTTCAATTTAGAAAACAATTGTGAATCCTAACCAATCCACATTAATACTTTTAAGCATTTCAGTGGAATCAGGCATTCAATGTAATGCTAACACAATACAATGAATTAATGGCGCAACAGCCTTTGCTTCTCACACCACATCTGTGCTATTCTCTTATGGAATCTAACAAATAAATCGCTAAAAACGAATACAATTTAAACGGGTTAGCTTGGGTCCACATATTAGATGTCTACTACTTCAAATTCACTCCAATGGATTTTTCACACGGCAAGTGCCATGCAATATAAAATATATTCTAAGTGGTGTGGTTTTCTTGTATGTTAAAAGCAATCAGTTCCTTTAGGCTTCAGTCCTCTTATTTAAAAATAGTAAGAGCATTTTGTTAAAAAGTCATCTTGGGTAGGCACCATGATACTAAACTGGCTCTAATTTAGCACCGTTTTTCTTACCAGAACATAAAGTCCTCGAAGAGAAAGTTTCTGTTTTGTATAACGTTGTGTTCTATACCCTTTACTTACGGGCTTCACTCTACTTTCCATTTCCTAGTAAGAAAATGATAACTTCGAGTCTTCCAAAACACTCAAAAGACAATCAGATCACGAAAAGCCTGCCTTTATCGCAGCTTTTCAAGGTAGATTATAACTCAACAGCCTATTTTCATCCTGCATCATCATCTGTTCCCTAAATGCAAATCAGTTAGAGAAGAGCCATACAATTTGCTATCATTCAGAGGGTCATTACTTAAAATATCCTCAGCGAGGCCTGACCGAGTTTCCTCAAATAGACTATGTTGGCTACGTATATGTTTTTTTTTTTTTACATAATAGACTATTTTAACAAGACAGGTAAATAGAGATCAGAATCTAATAACATTTATCACCTTGATTTAGTAAAAAAGATGCCATTTTATTATATTCTCTTAAGGTTTTCCTTTACCATGGATGAATTAAATGTTGTATAAACAAATCAAGTTGAAAGGAGAAAGCAGAACTCACACATATGCACATGAAACACTATCAAATAATGTGTGTAACTTTTTAACTGTCTACTTATTTATTTATCGGAAATCATTTATTTAATGTCTGCTATATACAAGTGACTGTTAAAAGCCTCATGCACAAAGCAAGTTTACAATCCATGGTATTCATAAATAAAGAATTTCCAGGAGTTGAAATAGATGGCCCGAACTTAATGGCATGCTAATTGAGAACACTGGCAATATAAAATCGCACACGTGTCTGGCAGATTTAAACGCCACCGTGTTTCCTGGCTAGGATGGGCTATAAAGCCTTCATACAGTTCTCACACCAGCTGGTAAGATGGTTTGTGTTGAAATCTGAAGGAGGCTAAGGTGTGAGTAGGTAACCATACAGGGGGAGTGAATCCTAGGAACAACACTTTAGCTTCACCCCCCCACCAAGCCTTCTGTTTCTGCAGCTAACTAGATTATCACCTAGATTTCAGATCTACTACTTTCTATTCTTAATTCTAGCAATATGGTCTACAGCAAACAATCCAGGGTTCCCTCTTTTTTTAGTCTGCGCTTCCTTAATTTACATTATTGGGTCTTGTATATTCAGCATTTCAGTAATTCTATTCTGAAATGCCATGTAGCATCTAGCATGTTTGAGTTGTGGTAAATTTCTTGGAATACAATTCCTTTTCCTACTTTGAGTGTGACCACCACTTTGGTTTTGCTTGGATAATGACATAGAAAAGTGGTGGAGATAAGGAATTATATGTACATTGTCTCGAATCCACTAATGCATGTTAATGAAAGTCTCTGTTTTCACAGATTTCACATGCTTATCATTTTAAGCTGCAAAAACCAAGCAGCCTGGAGACACTACTGGGTTTAGATGGGATAACTGCTAAGATCCCATCTTAGAAGCTGTTAGCTTTGCTGTCTGTACCAACTGAGTGATAGCTTAATTTTTTTTTTATGAACAGCAATTGTCAAGGGCCTGTGGTAGTTACACTTCGGTAATTATATAGACGACTTAATAAGAAAGCAAAGCTTCAAATAAACAGGCAATTGCCAACCAAAACAAGTTATGTACGGCTTCATACAGAAATCTTAGATGCCTTAAAATGTCAAGCGTTGAAGTCATTACATATAGCCATAATCTGTGACAACTCAGCCAGCGTTTAAAACTCATTTCTGAGATAGCTTCTCCCAAATTGAAGCCTGAGGGCATGTGGAATCTTAAATCTATCATTTTGTAAACAGTCTAAGCTGAAGCAAAGCTGACCACCACGCTCTTCAGAGGTTACCAGTGGGGCACAGTGTACTCAAAAGTTTCCATTACTTCGTTTACAGAATTTTATGCTGCCATTTTTCATTTGCCTACTGGTTGCCTCTCTTCTTCAGAAATCACTAGAACTTTGAAAAAAACTATCACCGGCAGAAACATTCCCCAGTACAAAAGCCAGAGCGGCAACCTAAAGAAGTCAAACATTTTTTTCTTCTTTTAATTTTTTTATTGATTTTATTGAGCTATACGTTTTTCTCTGCTCCCCTCTCCCCCTCCTCCGTCTCCCCTCCGCTTCTACCTTCTCCTATGATCCCCATGATCCCAATTTACTCAGGAGTTCCTATCTTTTTCTACTCATAGACTAGATTTTCCCACATAGATTAGATTCATGTATGTCTCTCTTAGGGTCCTCATTGTTGTCTAGATTCTTTGGGATTGTGAATTGTAGGCTGGTTTTCGTTGCTTTATGTTTAGAAACCACTTATGAGCGAAACAAAAAATAAAACTGTGAGTTAGAAAAGTTATTCATTGTGCTAACATTTTCAGTGGACAAGAAGATTGTAAAATAGGATCTGTGAAGGCGTCTTAATGTATTTTAGATAAAGAAAAATAAGCTAAATTATTTTCATTTTCTAAAAATTAGAATCTATGCAACATATAAAGTGAACCCAAGGACGATCTAAAAGCTATTGGATCTTGTTCTTTGTTTTTTAATGTGGAAGTGAAAGATAGATAATATTTTCATCAGCTAAATATAATGTTGGCTTTCATGTGCTAAAATGAATATGGACAAATTTTAAAAGTAAAGATACATTTCAATGTTGTTGTCGCTTCATTCTGTGAATGTGATGTTGGAATCCATTAGCAGACCGCCGCTAATGCAGAGAACACTTAGCAAATCTTGGTTAAAAGCTAGGTGTGACACACAGACAAACATTGCACATTCTAACTCATATGAGAAAATTATTGGTGATATAAAAGATGGATGGACATGATCAGAGCATTATTCAAGAATGTGATGTGGAAATATAGTTAATCTCATTAATTTCTATGAATTAACATGCAATAATAGTAATAATAATAGTAAAAGTAGTAGTAGTAAAAGATTGTGCTTACATGTGTTCCAAACAGCCAGAAACATAAGTAATGTGCGTGTGTGTGTGTGTGTGTGTGTGTGTGTGTGTGTGTATAGACAGAAAAGAGAGAGGGGGAGAGAGACAGAGACAGAGAGAGAACTTATCTCATTGGAGTGAATTTAAAATCTCACATACTTTCTGGCCACCGGCATTCACTTAGTGTTAGTTTTTGATAATAAGCCAGGAAGTTGGACATCAGCCAACATGCTGGAAGACCAGTGGGGCTTTCATCCACATTATAGTGCTTTAGAGGAAAAAAAAATGGAACCAGAAGCACCATGGGCCAGAATTTCGTGCCAAGATTGTGAGGGTGGGGTGAGGGTGGTAAACACAACTAAAAATAGCATTTTATATTTTGTACTAATAATGTTTTTTTCTTTCCAGTTTTTTTTTAAAGTGAGATCATTAAGAAGGCAGCTAGAAACTGACAAAATCTTCTGCTGAAGTCCTATAATGCTGATGGTGCTGGGGGGGGGGCATAAATCAGAGTTTAAGACTCAGCAACCATCAGGGTAAGCTGCTTTCCTTTTTCCTGTAGAAGAAAAAAAAATGAGTCTTCTTAGAAGGCAAACAGCGTTCCCCAGAAACTCTATGAATTCTCCAATAGACTGGACAACATTGCACAAAATGTTACAGGAATACAAAATACCAGGAAATGAAAACTTAAATAAAATAGACAAAGAAGTTACTGGAATGATGCAATCATGATATCAAAATTTAAAGCAACTGTTTTAATTAAACATTCAAGAAAACTAGTACTAAAATGTATTAAGCAGAAATTCTCTCATGAATAATATTAGTGCCGTATATAGAATATACTGGTTAGTACCCCTCCTCTTTCTTTCTGTGTGAGAGAAGACAAAACACCTCCTAGTAACCAGACTGAAAAACTAGTGTAAACTTTAAACTAGTTTAGAGATATGAAGGCAAATTACTTGTAAAAGATGGCCAGAAACCTTGAACTTAACCTACAGCAACAATAAATGACCACCAAAGGAGTAGGCTCTTTAATGTACAGAAAGAAAATTTTTGCCAACAGAAAATTCAACAAAAAGGGAGACTATTCTACACTAATGAAAGTGAATGCTACATATTCTTTCAATTCTCTTCCAAATTCTCTGTGTTTGTAAATAAGTTGACATCAAAGCAGAGAAATGAATGTTGCCAGAGACAGGAGTCTCATGAATGTATGCAAGCAAACTGATAATTGTTTCGTGAAAATAATAATATGTTGAGTATTTTATCAATATAGTGGCTGGAGATACATATGCATGCTAAAATATGCCAATCTTTTAAATTCTTTAAAATTTGCCAAAATTTTTATGCTAGAATCCATTCAATGCAGATTATAAGTTTAAAATACAAAGCACTATTATATTATACAACTTAAGAATTCAATCTCCACCACTTCCTTCGTATAACCCCAGCAGCACAGACATTAAGGACCTCATTGAATAAATGGGACCTCCTGAGACTGAGAAGCTTCTGTAAAGCAAAGGACACTGTCACTAAGACAAAAAGGCAGCCTACTGACTGGGAGAAGATCTTCACCAACCCCGCAACTGACAAAGGTCCGATCTCCAAAATATATAAAGATCTCAAGAAACTAGACCGTAAAAGGCTAATCAACCCAATTATAAAATGGGGCACTGAGCTGAACAGAGAATTCGCAACAGAAGAACTTCAAATGGCCAAAAGACACTTAAGGTCATGCTCAACTTCCTTAGCGATCAGGGAAATGCAAATCAAGACAACTTTAAGATACCATCTTACACCTGTCAGAATGGCTAAAATAAAAAACACCAATGATAGCCTTTGTTGGAGAGGTTGTGGAGAAAGGGGTACACTCATCCATTGCTGGTGGGAAGGCAAACTTGTGCAACCACTTTGGAAAGCAGTGTGGCGGTTCCTCAGGAAATTCGGGATCAACTTACCCCTGGACCCAGCAATACCACTCTTGGGAATATACTCAAGAGAGGCCTTATCATACAACAAAAGTATATGCTCTACGATGTTCATAGCAGCATTGTTTGTAATAGCCAGAACCTGGAAACAACCTAGATGCACCTTCAATGGAAGAATGGATGAAGAAAGTATGGAATATATACATATTAGAGTACTACTCAGCAATAAAAAACAAGGACTTCTTGAATTTTGCATACAAATGGATGAAAATAGAAAACAGTATCCTGAGTTAGGTAAGCCAGACCCAAAAAGAGGAACATGGGATGTACTCACTCATATTTGGTTTCTAGCCATAAATAAAGGACATTGAGCCTATAATTAGTGGTCCTAGAGAAGCTAAATAAGGAGAACCCAAAGAAAAACATATAGGCATCCTCCTGAATATTAACTTTCATCAGGCGATGAATGGAGACAGAGACAGAGACTCACATTGGAGCACCAGACAGAAATCTCAAGGTCCAAATCAGGAGCAGAAGGAGAGAGAGCACGAGCAAGGAACTCAGGACCGCGAGGGGTGCACCCACACTCTGAGACAATGGGGATGTTCTACTGGGAACTCACCAAGGCCAGCTGGCCTGGGTCTGGAAAAGCCTGGGATAAAACTGGACTCTCTGAACATAGCAGACAATGAGGACTACTGAGAACTCAAGAACAATGGCAATGGGTTTTTGATCCTACTGCACGTACTGGCTTTGTGGGAGCCTAGGCAGTTTGGATGCTCAACTTACTAGACCTGGATGGAGGTGGGGGTTCCTTGGACTTCCCACAGGACAGGGAACCCTGATTGCTTTTCGGGCTGAGGAGGGGGGGACTTAATTGGGGAAGGGGGAGGGAAATGGGAGGCGGTGGCAGGGAAGAGACAGAAATCTTTAATAAATAAATAAATTTAAAAAAAAAGAAAAAAAAAAAGAATTCAATCTCCATTTAGGGTGCTTCCAGGTTCTGGCTATGACAAACAATGCTGCTGTGAACATAGTTGAGCACATGTCCTTGTGGCACGATTGCGCATTCTTTGGATATATACCCAAAAGTGGTATTACTGGGTCTTAAGGAAGGTTGTTTACTCATTTTCTGAGAAATCGCCACACTGACATCCAAAGGGGTTGTACCAGCTTCTATTCCCGCCAGCAATGCAGAGTGTTCCCTTTTCCCCACAACCTCTCCAGCATAAGTTGTCATCGGTGTTTTTGATCTTGGCCATTCTTACAGGTGTAAGATGAAATCTTGACAGAAGAATGGACAAGGAAAACGTGGTACATTTATACAATCGAGTCCTACACAGCAGGAAAAAATAATGACATCTTGAGTTTTGCAAGAAAATGGATGGAGCAAGAAAACATTATTTTGAGTGAGGTAACCCAGACACAGAAAGACAATTATCACATGTATTCACTCATAGGTGGTTTTTAAACATAAAGCAAAGAAAACCAGCCTACAAACCACAATCCCAGAGAACTTAGACAACCAAACAAACAAGCAAAACCCAGAAAACCAAATCCAAATCCCATCATGATGCATTCCAAACTTTTATTTGTGTGTTCTTACTGGGCTCTGAGGTACTGAGACTATTCCGGCTAGTTCAGCACCTTTCGTCAAAGCCTGACGAACACTTGACTAGTAATAAATGGCACAAGCAATAAAAGATTGATGCACTCTTGGTGACAGCGACAGCCAGCATTTTATGCTAATATTAGTGTCTGGAAGTGAGAGCGCATTCTCTAAAATAGAATAGTTAGAATAAGTGTGGTCTTTTAATCTTCTATATCTATGAGTAATTTAATGTCCCTCATAACTGTATATAAAATTTTTTATTTTTACTTAGATAGTACTGCACTTATACATTCAGTGGTAAGGCATTTACAACATTTCAGAGTTAAGCCTGCCTGTACATTTATTCACATTGTTTATTATTTATAATTTTAAATTTTTCCCCAAAAAACCCTTATTTAATATAATCTCAATGCAGCTAGTCACTGAATAATTGAAGGATTTCTTTTTATCATGAGAATATTTATATGCATTCATATTATTTATTGCTAATGCAGGGAAATGTTACTGGTTCTTGTAGATTAATTATATTATGAACTTGGTCAAACTAATTAGTGGTTTTAATTAACCTGTTGACTAAAACCTGTTGCTATTTGGGGAGGATGAACATGTCACGTTAAGAAGTAATGGGAGGCAGAGGCGGGGAGGAGGCAGAAATTTTTAATAATAAAAAATGCCAAAAAAAGAAGTAATGCATGCTCCATTTCTTTTCTAATTATTATGTTTTTATGTTATGTTTCACTCTGCGGGAACATTTACTCTTGTTTTTCTACTCATTAGTTGGCAGGTGAGACAATGGTTTCTTCATTCTGCTCATAAAACCAATTACTTATTTATTTAATCAGGTTTTTATAATGCTGTGATCTGAGGTTCAACGTCTTTCAGTGTGTATGTTCATAGCTGTGCCTAGTAGAGTGTAGGGCATATGATAAACATTGTTAAGTGGATGAGGAAGCAGCTCAGGAAATAAGTTCACCATTAGAAAACTAGAGGACTTTATGAACAAGGAAAGTAGAGTCATTGAGAAAAACCAATTAATTCCCCCCCCAATATCTCTAAGAAACATTGATATTTTCAAAATTAAATTAACTACTGATGAGAAATGTGTATTTGGGTGGGAGAGATAGGTTAGTGTTTAAGAGTTCTTGATGCTCTTGCAGAAAACACTGTTTGGTTCCCTGCACCTGTATAACAGCACATAAATATCTGTAACTCAAGTTCCAGGGTATCTGAAGCCCTCTGCTGACCCCTGCAGGCCTTTGCATGCAAGGGGAGCACATTTGTTCTCACAGGCTCACATGTACACTTAAATTACAAATAAATCTAAAAAAAATTGTCTTTGATAGGCAGTTTTTCTATAGTTTTGGCAGCTTTGCACTTGTGCGTGTCTTCTAAATTAAATTGTCAGGGTTAATTAAATATCACATCAAGTAGTATTTTGGAGAAGAATTACAGAAAACTGGTAGAAAGAACTAATATTTTTATGTAAAAAGCAAGTATTGTTAAGAAAACAACATGGTTTTGAGTTCATTTATTGTCTAGTTACAAACAATTGTTTAGATCTGTAGAGTTGATATGTTTTAATTTTAGCAATTTCTCTGGAGTTCATTAAATGGTCCCACGTTAGTTTTATGTCTAGTTATAACTGAATAGGCAATTCTCGAGTCTTCATTATTGCTTTAATCACAGGGATTTCACAAACAGAGTGGTGAAGGGTAATACATTAAGATCAATGAGGATGATACCGCTAACAACGACCTAAAAATCACCAAGAAATTACTAATATCACTTATTGATATCAGAACAAATACAAGACCTTTATATTTTTAAAATAATAATAAACAGTATTCATTATTCTAAACCTATTGTGCATGTAATGGGAAAATGCAGGAAATCAATAAGGAATTTTTTTGACTAATAATTATGTTTTGATTCAATAATGGAAAGAAAAAAATCCCCAAACTAAATTTTCTCTGAATAGATCTTCAGAGTAAAAAGCTCAGTACTCATAAGGGGGTAATGTTTGCATAAACAAATCATAGAAATTAATATTTTCAAAGGAATTGTAATTCTTGTAGGTATTGAAGGGATCAGGATAGAAATAAAGAATGCATGGGAAAATATTTAAGTAAAGCGTTATGTGCTCAGTGCTTGTCAACTTGATAGAAACTAGAATCATCTGGGAAGAAAGAATCTCAACTGAGAAATCGTCTCCATCAGATTGACTTATGGACACAGCTGAGGGACATTTTCTTAATCGCTACTGTAGGAGTAGCCAGCCCACTATAGGCAGAACGATCCCTAAGCCTGGCGTGTATAAGAAAAGATGATGAGTAAGTCAGAGGAAGCAAGACTTTAAACAGTTGCCCTCTGTGGTCTGTCATGATCTTTGTACCACATTCCTGCTTGAGTGATGGCGAAATCTTGCTAGCCAATTATCTTTAAGAGGTGGATCCAAGTTAAGGTGTGGCTTTCCGGGACTGGGAGAGAAAAAACAGGCACAAGACCCAGCTGTGTTCTCTCTGTGTGATTTCTGTGGGGCACAGCTGAGCGTGGACTTCTCGTTCCTGTTTTGTGAGTTTTCCCCTTATAATAAATAAAAATATAACTGTTTTATCCTTTATCTAGCATGGTTATTTCCCGAATCTAGTTAATTTCTATATTTGAACTCTTGTCTTGGCTTTTCCCAGTGATAGACTGTGAGCTGTAAGCTGTAAACTGTAAGATGAGATAAACCCTTTCCTTCCCACTTCTTTTGACCAGTTTTATCCCCGCAGCAGAGAAGCAACTTGGAACAAAAGCCAGAAGAGTAAGGGAGACCCAGCACCATGGTTTACCTTAGCAAGATGGATTCGAGAGTCATATTCTGAAGACGATCACAAGAATTGATTAATTCTCATGACAAATTAGTACAATTAAAGTTTAAAATAAAACTTTATTGAAAGCGAAAAGTGAAGGAATATGTAATAAATATTGCTTGTTTGAGCAGAGAAGGCTGTTGCCACAGTAAATATATCACATGTGGATGAAAACAACTAGGAAATAAGATAGGAATCCATTGGGAACACAGAAAAATGTCTTTATTCAGATGTTTGGAAGGATTTTTTAAGGTAAATTTTGAGCTGAGATAAAAACTTGGATCATCTCTCTTAAGATAGGGGAGCAGCACTTTTTCTCAATAAACTGACTATTATATTTAAGAAACTATAATCAGATTGATGACTACCTTAATTGTCACCATAGGACCTTCTTCCAGCAACTGATGGAAGCATATGCAGAGATCCACAGCTAAGCACTGGGCTGGGCTCCCAGAGTCCAGTCGAAGAGAGGGAGGAACAATAATATGAACCAAATGGTTAAAGATCATTATGGTGATACAGCTGACCTAAGCTAATGGGAGCTCACTGACTCCACACTGACAGAGGGGGAACCTGCATAGGACCAAATAAGGCCCTCTGAATGATGGTGACATTTGTGTGCCTGAGGTAGTCTGTGGGGGCCACAGACAGTGGGACCAGGACTATCTTTAGTGCTTGAACTGACTTTTTTTTTCTTTTTTTTTTTTTTTTTTTGGCTTTTCGAGACAGGGTTTCTCTGTGGCTTTGGAGCCTGTCCTGGAACTAGCTCTGTAGACCAGGCTGGTCTCGAACTCACAGAGATCCGCCTGCCTCTGCCTCCCGAGTGCTGGGATTAAAGGCGTGCGTCACCATCGCCCGGCTTTGAACTGACTTTTTAAAGCTCATTCTTTTTGAAGGGATACCTTTTTCAGCCTAGATATTGTGGGGGATGTGGTGTTGGGGGTGGTGGTCCTGCTTCAAAGTGATGTGTCAGACTTTGTTGATTCCCCAGGGGAAGCCTTGCCTTCTCTGAGGAGTGAATAGGGGATGGGGTTGGTGGAAAGTGGAGGAAGTGGGAGGAGGCGAGGGAGTGAGAATTGGGATTGGTATGTAATTTAGAAAAGTTTGTTTTAAAATAAAAAATAAACCCTGAAACGTTATCAACATAAAAACTATAATAAAACATTCTTTCATGTATGATACATTTTGTATTACATAGGCATATACCATACTATGTAGATGCATATTCATACTCAAGTTCATCTTAAGGTTTTAAAAAATAATATAAAGCCTAAATTGGTTGAGTAAGAAAACAGTGCTTTTCTTCACTTTTTAATGGATTATTATTTCTGTTCAATTATTATTTGAGAATTCAAATGCTATGCAAGAATATTACTTTGTATTATGTAAATAATTACAAAATCCATTTATGAACTCCAGTCCAAAAAATAAAGATAGTAGGGATAATTTTTTCATCCCAGGTTTCCCTTTACACTTTCAGTTTTGACTTCACAAAAAGTTCCTGGAGCCCTTTGGACAGGACGAATGTTCTAACTTAAATGGAAAGAAGTTGATAAGTGCACAGTGTCTGATTATGGTCTTGATTATGCCTGAAAGAATGATTGAAAATAACATTCATTTCCTTAAAGATAATACTACATTTGTGAGCCATAATACAAGTTTATAGAGAGCTGGAAAACAAAAACATAAGCTTTTAATGCATCATCTTGATTCAAATGAAGCACTTAGATGGGAATACAAATCACTGCTGTAAATGTATCTACATTTCAATGCATTCGTAAAAGTGATTTTTTTTTCAAATAAGGAAAGTAATAACCTCAGGAATTCACAGCTCTGGGTATATATAACTCATTTTGTGATTTTTTACCAAATGTCTTATTAATAAAAATAAAACTATACGGAATTCTTAAGATTAATATTGTTTTAATCAGCAGTAAAAAAAAAATCTTCCAACCACATTGCCAGTTAACAATGAATACACAGTATAAAGCCAACTTAAATTTCCAGACTGAAGGTCTTCACTCTACCTAGCTAAATGAGTGTGTACAACACTTATTTAATTGCTTTGTTGTTTTTCCGTTTCATTTTCTTCTTTAACAAATAAAAACTTTCTGACAACCTATTTGTCTCAGGGATCAGATTTGCAGCAAAGATGTCAGAGCCTGGGAAATTTATACTTCTAAGTTCCTTCCCTTCGAGATGACATTATCCGTTCTCTGCACTCCGTTGTCACATATTTTCTTTGTTGACCCTTTTTATTCATGCTATCATCAGGGTCACTTCCTTGCAATCAGTGTTTACAACTTGTTAATAAAGTATGACTCTTCAACAAGCTGACTCTTAGACATTTTTAATAAGTTGAATTTAGTTCATACAGAAAGATTTTTAAAGTTTTCTTGGTGCTTTGTTTTTAACACTATGACTAATCATTCTTTCTGTGCCTAAGCAGACGTAAGTGCAAAGCAGGTCTTTCAGTGCAAAGCAGGTCCTAAGCAGACCTCCTTTGATCACTTGGACATATATTTATTCATTTAGTAAACACTTAATTTAGTATTCAATGTGCCTTTAGAACTATACAGTAAGAACTTGGATTTTAAAAATAAAAAAAAAAAAATTACTCTCTCCTCCAGATGCTCACATAAAAGAACAAAGCAAACAGGCAGTTGTGTACATTGTGATCCTGGGGGACAGATTAAAGTTGAGTGTTGTAAGGATCCAGGAAAGAGAAAGGGAAGCAGGAAGAGATCGTTCTCAGTGGAAATAAATGCTAAGGTAAATTTTAAATTATCAGTAAATGTCAGAACATGATGGGAATGGGTCTTCAAGTCTCTGCTGGCCAAAAGAAAATGTACTTCTCAGATATCCTTGTTTGAGGTGCTGACTGACATCCTCACATGAAGGCCACACTCTTCTCTGGCTCTCCCAAGCCCCACTTGAATGCCCTGGGATACTGACTATGATTTGTTGCTGAAATATGCAGTATTCTCCTGGCTCATGTTTTCTTGACACATAGCTGACCTAGCAGACACTTGTGTAAATGTGCCGATGTCTGTGCATCTTTCTTTCAGATTTTTCTTGTCCCTTTATCTTCTTCATATTTCAAACTTTTTATCATAAATAAATGATATCTTTTACTTTTTTCTTTTTGTTGTGTATGTTTTATGTTATACATATGTCTCCTTTATGACTAATTCGTTGGCCCGTTTCCCAGACAATCTGAAGTTGGTACGAGGGACTGGGATATTGCTATGATAGGCCAGACCATGTGTTTGTTTGAAGGAATTTGGACTTTGATACTTTGGGTTATGAAAGCAGTGGAATGATTTAAACACTACTTAATGGTCCATACTAGGAGCAGCAAGGAAGATAGAAGTGCTAAGAGTTATTTGAACTGTTTGGGGCAATTCTACAGTTGAATTTTGCAAACATGGAAAAATGTATGATTAGTAATTAAGAATTTACTCAGATTAAAGTACGATTCTTTTTTAGGACTCGGGGTTTATTAATGGTCTTTGAAGAAAGAAATTGAAGAGGACACCAGAAAATGGAAGGACCTCCCTTGCTCTTGGATTGGGAGAATCAACATAGTAAAAATGGCAATTCTACCAAAAGCAATCTATAGATTCAATGCAATCCCCATCAAAATCCCATCAAAATTCTTCACAGATCTGGAGAAGACAATAATCAACTACATTTCAGATCTTTATGTTTAGGAACAAGGTTCCCAGACAGTGATGTATTATTATATTGCAGAATAGCAATGGACCCTAATGTAATCAAACACATGTTCAGATCAAAGCCACACTTTCTTTGTCTTACTCTTAGGCAGTGAATAATCTTACCTTGGGTAAAGAATGCTTTCACTTTTTAGGATTAACAGACTCTTTTAAAGTCAGGTGTTACCCGAAGGCTTCCTCTAAGCTTGGTTGAACTATAACTGAACTATGTTGCAGGCTAAGACATGACAACCATGCCTTCACTATAGATCATTAGCTAATTCTTACACTTCTTAACGTCTGTACCACTCTGTAGGAAAGGTGATAAAATCACCATTTCCAGTTTTAGTAAGGTGACAATAGAGAATAATAACAGACTGTTCATTTGAAAAAACTAGAAGAGAGTGTGTAGTGTTTCCGTTGTAAAGGAATCTAAATGTTGTAGTAGATGTGCTTACACATTATACAATGCACTCTTAAATATTCTAGTAGATATGTTTACACATTATAAAATGCACTCTTACAATGAGATAACATGGTAACCCACCAATATGTGAAAATTTAGATAAAAGTTTAGAAAATAGATTGAAATTGAAATTAAGAAATTGGCATTTTAAAAGCTAAAATTAAAATCACTACACACAAAATCATACAAACATTTCTAAAAGGGCTTGGCACCTGAAAAACAAGGCTTCAGCTACCTAATGGTAGCAATCAGCTACAAAGAGCATCCATGACTGAACCGCAGGCGATTCAGTTCAAAGCACTGAACTTAGGCATGTCTTTGTTTCAGTCTCTTGGCTAGTATGTTATATGATCTACAAATATATGATCTAAAAATCAAGAATGATATTCAAATATTTTCCACTCCACACTTAAGAATTATAACCTAATGAAACTGTAAAAAATAGAACATTTCCAAAATAAAAAATATTGTCTTTTATTATTTGCTTTATGTTGAAAAATTATACTTACTTCAGGGTTTTAGATGCATTGGTATAATATACCCAAGAAAAAATAAAAATGCTTATGAAGAGCATTGACTAACATTTTTTTCATGTTGGGTATTTGCATGTATATCTATGTGTTTAGAAACAGAAGTGTAGTGATAAATTCTCTCTCTCTCTCTCTCTCTCTCTCTCTCTCTCACACACACACACACACACACACACACACAAACAGAGATAAATAAAAACGAAAAAAGTACTGGATTAGAAATAAGATGCAGTCCTATGGGGCATTTTAACTGGAGAGATAGTTTCCAGAGAATTAGCTGAGAAACAAGTTGGCTGATAAATGTCAAACTTTAATTGATGTCTTGATGTCAATTTTGCCACCAAGAAAGAAGAACAACTGACAAGAAGTTTTACTACTAGTGCTCTAATTTTTAATCTTCATGGAAGATCCAGTTGATGAGTTGGAAATAATGGGACGCTGGATATTTGCAGCTGCCTGTGGTAGAGGGACTGCTAAAGAGGACAGCCTAAGCATAGCCAGATTGACAGACTAGTTTACATGCAGTTGCATTCTAAGGCACAAGGTGTTGTTGAGTGTGATTTCCTGTTCTGAACTGTCAAAGGGAAAGCAGTTAAAGGCCAAACATGGGAAGATGAAGTCATATATGATTCCCGTGACGATACAGATGCCGTGTCTATGAGAATCGTCAGTGCTGACTAGAAGCTTCAAGGACACATAAAAGGGAAAATAGAGTCTGAGAAAAAATATATCAGCAATATTTACTAAATTAGGTTATATATAACCACATTTCATTATATATAATGATAAACAATATATATTCATATATATAATTTTAAACATTTAAAACTGAATACTCTTCTTGGTTTTGCAAATTAATTTTGTAACTAGTTAATTTGAATCATCCTTTGAACAGAGACAAACGCTGACTTAATTGAATCATTTTCTGCTCCTTTTCTATTTTTATCCTCATAATTGTTTTTTAAACAACAGCAAGCTATGATTTCATATGATTTGTTTAATCAATTGTAGTGTAACTTCTTTCTCTTAATAGAAACCTCTCCTTCTGTGTACACTTGTGTAGTCACTTTGGAAATTAGTCTGGGGATTTACAAACAAAACAACACAAAACAAAGCCTAGATACTGAAGAGTATAAGCACCATATGACTTATCCATACCACTCCTGTGTATACTCAAAGGACTCTATATCTTACTACTGAGCCATTACACATTACTGGATTTTTTGTTTGAAAAATTAATGTATTTTATTAAAAATGTATTTTGGGTTGTGGCGCACGCCTTTAATCTCAGCACTCAGGAGGCAGAGGCAGGTGGATCTCTATGAGTTCGAGGTCAGTCTGGTCTACAAAGTGAGTTCCAGGACAACCAGGACTTTTTCACAGAGAAATCTTGTCTCGAAAAACAAACAAAATAAAACAAAAATCTAATTAATTCTCTTGCACTTTTACTAAAGGTCATGAATATATGTACTATTACATTTTTAAAAATTTTAGTAGATTTTATCTTAGAAGCATATTATATATTCACAAGTTTGTCCCCCATCAAACACCTATATCCCCTTCCCTATTATTAACTCAATCTAAATCCTACATTTTATGATTCATATCCTACATTGTTCTAACAATGCTATCCAATGTTAGTTATGTATTAAAAATTCTAGGTTGGAAAATAATTTTCAGCATGACCAGTCATTGTTTATTTAGTCTTCTGAAATATCCCGAGTCCGTGATTATACACTGCATAATCCCACTTCGGTTCTAAGGGTTATCATGTGGACTAAATTTTCAATGATTTGAAATTTTACTTTCATAGTACGTTGTGGCTCATCTTTGCAATGTATTCGCTTTTTATAACTGATAATTCAAACTCAATAAAAATTTATTTTAGGAAAAATAGTTATATTCTCTACACAATCATGACTGCCATTCTCTGGCATATTGTAAATTTGCATTAAAATCAGGCTTTTCACATGTCATAAGTTGCCAGCTTTGGTAACATACAGCTATTCTCAGTAGTCTTTAAAAAACAAAAAAAAATGATTAAGTAATTAGATGAGTAAGATGATGTTTTTATATGAAGCCATTGTTGTTCATTACACAATGGTTTCAACTTCCTTTCCTCTGGCCTGTGACGTTTGAATAAATCAAATCTACAGACCAGTGCGTCTTCTTCGCAGTTCTCCTATAGACTTCCTTATCCTCTCTGCAGTTAATGAAGAGAGAAGTGGATGACTTTAGAGCTATAAGAACGAGCAGGAGTGACCTGATATGACTGTGAGAAGCAACAGTGTATTTCACTTTATATTTTATAAGATGTTATTCCTTAAAGAAGACAAGCAAATACCACAAGTGAAATGGTATATCCAGCTGTGCTAGAATTTTAATGGTGCTTTCAGTTCACCCTAAGGAGTTTTTTTTTCTGCCACCAACAGGAGAGCCAATGGCTGTTAGCTGTAATGTTTGGTCTCCTTTGCAACCCATGGCTTTTGCGGACTGTGTTCTGGCTACTTACTGCACACCATGTGGTTACATCTGCCTCTGTAGGGACCCCCTTGCCCACCATCCAGCTGATTCTTCTCATGGTGTTGTGATGTTTTACAGCTTAACAATGTAAATGACACAAGCACATTCTATTTCCATAGATCAGTCCTCATCAGCAACCAGGTGCAAGGGCAGTCTGCCCTTTTTGTAATGGCTTTACATTTCTTCTTATATAATTTCTTTCTTGTCCTGCTAAAATTAGACTCTGTCCTCTGCATTTTCAAAGAGTTTGGAGCCTTTGCAAACTGTATTCTTTCTTTCATAACATATGGGTTTCTTTGTCACCCACCCCCTCATTTATAATAGTGAAAAAAATCCTTAAGATATTCAAACATGACTTAGCATGTATGTAAAGCAGAGGTGGAAAGGTTTTCAAGATTATTTTTGCTGCTTCCTACCTTCCACAGAGCTACCCAAAATATTTTACGGTTCCCGTTTCAACAACGGGAGTCTTTCTTTTTCTGTATTGTCACAGTAATAATATTGAGAATGTAAAACATGACATATGCAATAATAAATTCTTGAAGACAGTGATAAATAAAAATCATCACAGTGCTTACTGTAAGGAATTTCACATTCTTAAAGATGGAGCATTATATAATGCTACATAAATACTTCTGAAATGTCAGTGTGGTGAGATCAGAGCAGACAAGGCTCAGCAGTATTAGCTTTGTTCAGCACATATCTAGTCTGAACCAGATGTATTTTTAAAAGCTAATCTGATTCCAGATACGGCTCAGGAGACAGACATTTGAGTAAATGGCTAGATATTTCATCAAAATATATATTTTTCTCCACTGTTGTTCTGTGAGACAGGACCTCTCTATGTCAAAACCAAGCTGGCTTTGAACTCACACTATTCTTTCCCTGGTCCTCTGAGTAGTGAGAACTGCAGGTGCATGTGATCACGCGAGACAGGATGTTTTTTGCACAAGGAAAGTTGCCTAGAATTTTTCAGATACTTAATCTTTTTCTCTTATGTAAGGGAAATTATTCTTCTCTATGCTGATCTCCTAGCAATTGATAATGATTGCTTGGGCGCCTCAGGTATTTACCATGTCAATTGTTCCTCAGCTTTTAGTAGTATATGTTGGACAACTTTAAACTCTTAATTGTTTCAACGTTTTTCACTTATTCTAAATAATTTTCAGAGTCTCTAAATAATTATCAAAATTTCCATGTCCATCGGTCCCCTGAAGACTTTGATCTCTTTATGTCTCATCTCCTTTGTCTGCACATGGTGGGAGTGTGCTCTGACACATTCTGAGGTTTACATTCAGTTTTTGTTGGGCGGTGGTGGTACATGCCTTTAATTCCAGCACTTGGGAGGCAGAGGCAGGTGGATCTTTTTGAGTTTGGGGCCAACCTGGTCTAAAAGAACTAGTTCCAGGATAGGTTCCAAAGCTACAGAGAAATTCTGTCTCGAAAAACCATAATAATAATAATAATAATAATAATAATAATAATAATAATAATAATAATAATGATAGTTGCTACCTAGAGGTTTCAACCAGAAGTATTGATACCTTTTCTCCCCTGTAGAGATCATTACTGCAAGGAAATTAAAGACAGCTCCTGAGTCCTTGGTTACGGTAGCCTCTGAAGAAAGTTAGAGAAGGAGGATGCCTTTTTTTGTTGTTTTATTTTTGGTTGATATAAATGTTGTTGATAGCCTTCTTCCTTACCATAGTACATAATTATCAAAATTAAAAAACTTCTGAAATTTGTTTTAACATCACATTTTCAAATGTAGCTAAACAACAGTTCTGAAAACAAAATTTTCTCTGCTACATTGTAGGCAAAAAATATTTATTGGCTTTTTTTATTAACTTCTTTTTTTACCATATTTAACTGATTCTTTAATATTTATTAATTTTATTAAAAATTTCTGCCTCCTCCCTGCCTCCCATTTCCCTTTTTATTAACTTCTTATTCTTGTTATAAGAGTCTCTCTCTCTCTCAGGATATATATATATATATATATATATATATGTGTGTGTGTGTGTGTGTGTGTGTGTGTGTGTGTGTGTATACTCATATATATGTATATATATATACATACATAGTCATAAAAATATATGCACATCATCTGTCTGCTTTGCTGTAATGCAATCAATGTTGGATAGCAATATTTTCTCATGTCACTTAGGAAGCGTGTTGGCTGCTGGCATACGGAACAGTTAGAGATGGAGATTTTTCATGGGGCAATCATTGAAGCCTTCTATAGGGGCTCCACTTCTGTGAGAATACATTTCACACCTTGCTCTGGGAGAGCAGCAGACCTACCTGGCATCCTATATGCACCCCTTTGTTGTCTGCCTTGTCTTGTACAGCTTTCTCCAGTGAGGACATAGAGTTCTTCACTGTGTTAATGATTTGAACAGTGTTGCTGATACTCATCATTATTTCTAGTTGCTAGGGTCTTTTCATGACCTTTCTTCACCCACCATCCCAAACTTTTTTTTTTGACAGCAACTTCACCTGCTCTCGGAGGTGGAAAATGGTAAGTTCTTTTAACAATTACAATATGTTCAAATAAAGTTCTGGCCTAGCATTGTGCAATCCTAAATTTTCTGCCTCTCTATATACACAGTAGATTCAATATTGAAGCATACTAAAATTATTTGTAATTATCATAATTTGTTTTTGAAGTCAAGTGTTTCTACGCCTTATTATCATAATGAATTTGGGGAAAGTACTAAATTTCTCTTGGTCTTAGATTTTGCATCTAAATGTGAAAGATGAATAACAGAATCATAAGAATAAGTACAGCTAAAATATATGGCTGATATGTAACAAGCGTGTCAATAAAAATTGCCTTGTAGGCAAAATGATTTTCCTTCATGGTATAAGAGCAAAGGTATATATTTATTGAGATAGCCGAGTATCCTTTGTGGTAGGTTTGAATGTAACTGGCCTCCATAAACTCACACGGAATAGCACTATTAGGAGTTACGGTTTTCTTGGAGAACTGATGACCTTGTTGAAGGAAATATGTCACTGTGGAGGAGGACTTTGGGTCACTTCCGGTGTCTCATTACACTTCCTGTTATCTATGCAAGACGTAGAACCCTCAGCTACCTCTCTTGCACCATGTCTGTGTGCATGCTGCCATGCCTCACCATGATGATAATGGACAGAACCATTAATATAAGACATTGTATTAAATGTTTTCCCCTGTAAGAGTTGCTGTGGCCATGGTGTCTCTACACACCAATAAAAACACTAAGACAACATTGTTAGTTGAGGCACTACTCACAATGGCTAAGTTGTAGACTCTGCCTAGGTACCCATCGTTAGGTGAAAAAATATAATGAGATTTACTCATCAAGACACAGCCTTCTTGCTTGAGTGATACTGTTATATCATCTTCAGGAAAGTCAGTGGCACAGAGAGTAGCACGCTCAATGAGATAAGCCAGAGTCAGAAGGACCATGTTTTCAGAGTCAAGAGTTTTCCTTGAAAAATGAAGGCACAAATGTAGAAGCGTATTGGGGGAGTGAACTGAGGACTCTGGGAGGAGTAGATAAAGAAGTGGGTGCAAATGTGTTTAAATTATATTACATACGTGTTTGTAAACATCATAAGAGAAGACACATTTCTTACAGTTACTATGCATTGCTAAACTATCCCACAGACTTTTTGTTGTCATTGGATAACTTGTGGTATGAGGAGATTTAATGATATTTAATGTGTTTTCAGGCAGTAATTAGAAATCTTTGAACATCATATTTTAAAATCTGCTGTCAGCCTCACTGTGCTCTCCCAGGGACATGAGTTTTATAATTCTGTTGTGACTGATTCCGTTTGTTTAATTACAGATGAAAGTTCTTTTCAAACACAACTCATTTGCATAGACAAAATGTATGTTTAAACATATCTTCATATTTACACTTACTTGTAGCTTCAAGTGGAGTCATTGGTATGACCATGAATTGCATTTAATTTTTTTCACCTAAAATCCTCTAACGGTTTTCCATAGATTTAAGGTTGGAATCAAATTTTAATTCCAATGTTATTTTTATGTCATTTCATGTAGGTACAGGCAATTCAATTGCTCTCCCACACATTAATAATCTACATTCAACTGTGCTGATGAGATCTCCTTGCCTACTTCTTTCAAATTCCATCTTCTTAGAAATTTTCATTTCTTCTGTGTCTGGGACACCAATCAATGCCTCTCTCCACACACAGGCAATTTCCTGGTAAACTGTGCTGTATAAAGTAACAAACTCACATGTCACCTCTTCACAAAGCTTCCCCAATCCCATACTTATTTTTATTATTTTTTCTTTTTACTCATTGTTCCCTTGTACATTTGCCAACTTGCTTTTCCGTTCATATTTTTTATCATCTATATTAAGTGTGAAAATTCTACAAGTGACATTCTCTTCTTTCATAATTTCTTTCTTTATGTCAATCTTACACAAATGGTTGTGGTAAGAATGCATGAACACTTATAATTAATAAGTACCACATTTTAATCAAATTACAACTTTGTTGTTTGTCTTTGTAATATAGACATACTTTTTTCTCTCTTGATACTTCTGCTTCAAAGCTGTTTGTTTTTTTATGAATTATTCAGTAGGAGGAATATAAGAAACAATGATTTGAGACATATTCAAATTCATTAGCAACTTGTCTTTTCAAATTCCACAAATTACAGATTTAATAAACTGTGCACATCTGGCAATCAAACATCAATGAATATGGGATATGTCCCAAGATGCATGGATATCACACTAACTGCATTTGACTATTTAAAGGGTCACTTATTAGATAAAAAAATATTACCATCTTTCTTTTCACTGACACAGTTCACTGACACAGCTAATATTTTATCTATTTAATAAACATTTATTTAAAAATACTATGTGCAAGATTTAGACCTAATGTCCAGAAAAATATAATTACCCGAAAAACTTGAAACTGTGAGATAAGAAATACAAATAACAAAGCCAGGAACTAATAAATAAAATGAATAATAGCAAAATGCAATAGAATTTAATTAAAGAAAAGACAATTTCCGTTGGAAATGGAGAAGAAAACCTCAGTTTTGTTATGAGAAAATAAAAGTGCCTAAACATACAATGTTTCAATATTTACTGATATTTATGCATTTGTGTAATTGTCGACTTTAATTTTTGGTGACACAACACTATTGTTTTCAACATAATCAAATCAAAGTGAAGACAAAATGATAAATGCTGGAATGTTGACAATCAGTACCAATTATTGTGCCCAACTCAATTGATTTGTCCTAATGATGGATTGTTGAAAGGAAATTCTTACAGGATTTATTTGGATTGACTGATCAGTTGTCTGAATGGTCCTCTTCACCAGCTTTTACCTCTGTGTGGCAGTTTGAATGTAATTGACCACCATAAACTCATAGGGAGTGAAACTATTAGGAGGTGTGACTTTGTTGGAGTGGGTATGGCCTTGTTGCCTTGTTGGAAGAAGTGTGTGACCGTGGGGTGATCTTTGAGGTTTCTAATGCTCAGGATAGTGCCAAGTGACACACTCGACTTCCTGTTGCCTGAAAGATGTAGGAATCTCAGCTATTCCAGCATCATATCTGCCTTCATGCCGCCATGCTTCTCGTCATGATTATAATGAACTAAGCCTGTGAAACTGTAAGTGAGTCCCCTCAATTAAATGTTTTCCTTATAAGACTTGCTGTGGTCATGGTGTCTCTCTCTCTCTCTCTCTTTTTTTTAGTTTTTCGAGACAGGGTTTCTCTGTAGCTTTGGAGCCTGTCCTGGCACTAGCTCTTGTAGACCAGGCTGGCCTCGAACTCACAGAGATCTGCCTGCCTCTGCCTCCCGAGTGCTGGGATTAAAGGCATGCGCCACCACCGCCCGGCTCATGGTGTCTCTTTACAGCAATAGAAACCTTTACTAAGACTGTCTGGATGCTTTATATAACTTAAATCTAATGATGCTACCATATAAAAATTCCAATTTTGGCCAAATTCAATCTTATATAAGACCTGAACATGTACACAATTATTTTAGAATTGTTTGTTTTACTCTTATAGAATCATGTAATTTTGCAAAGTGTATATTCTCTTTAATGAGCAAATATGGTGACAATTTTCCAAATAACATTTATTTAAGGTCCATATCAAATATTTCAAAGTTATCTCATTGGAATTATGATATATTTTTATCATGTGATTGATTAACACAAGGTAGTAAAGAAATATGATTAGCTGAGGTAACATCTAAGAGCACTGAGAACAGTCAGTCTCTATCCTTATGATATTGGTTTAGCTATGCTCATTTTTGGCAAATTTTAGCATCTTAGGGAGACAAAATGACCATAGACATCATAAAGCCATGAAGCATCAGAATGTCTAAAAAAATATGTATTATGGAAGTTTTAGAGGCTATTTTATCTTCATTTCAAAAACTGTCAAACAGCACAGGATATTCGTGGGAGGAAAACTATTTTATGATGTAATTAATAAGCGATCCCTAGGTCATGGTGTTATTTCTAATATGATAATTTTGCTGCTTTGGAATTTTGTAAGCAATACTTTTATGCTCACAGTTTAATAATATTTGTATGTATGAAATGGTAAGGAAACAGAAATATTATACATTGGCAACATAATTAATTTGAAGCCACGAAACAACTTATTAATGGGTGTTACTGCTTCCAGCACTAGGTGGCTATTTTAAAAATCAGTGATGTGGTCTTCTAGAAACTATCCTGATGTGTGTTATTGGTAGGTGGGCTGTTATTTGAGAAGGAAAAGATACTTGTGTTGAGTCTTTGGCATTTGTGTTGTAGTTACTTATACATTCTCACAGAAAAACCCTGTTTAGACTACATATAAAAATAAAGATACCTACCTTTTTTAAAATAATTTCTCTCTTAACGAATTAATTGTATAATTGTAAATAAAATATCAAAATAAACATTAGTTAGAATAATCAGAACTTCTCTGGAATTTTGAGAACCATTTTATTTATGACATTTTTTAAAAGCTTTTGCATGTGATTTACTGTGTGTGCATGTGTGTGTGTGTGTGTGTGTGTGTGTGTGTGTGTGTGTGTGTATGCACTTGAAATTATTTTCCAGAGTTGGTTCCTTCCATATACCACGTGAGTCTGAGGTTGTGAACTCAGGTTATCACCTTTGAGTAAGACATGAGAATTTTAATATTTGGACTGGTACCACAACGTACCACTAATACCTAATACCACGAGAATTACGCCTAAAAGGATTCTGCATAAACTTTTCCTAATATTTAACTTTGAAAAAATGGGAATAAATTGCTATATAAATTATATTTAAACTTACAAATCCTAAACCACATTAAAACAACACTATGAATGTGTTAAATGTGAGAAAAGCATTGGATAAAACTTGCAATAGACATTAGCGAGTTAAACAATAATTATTTGTTTCTTATTTATCTGTAAGGTGAATCTAGGCTGCACTTGGTTGGACAGGTTCTAAGTTGCAAGCTGGGTTAGGGCTTTAATATTTCTTAGCCTTGTACATTAGCAACTGTATAGGACAGAATTTCCCTACAGTGGCAGCCAAAGTAAAATAAGAAAACAAGTCATATGCTTCATACCTCTGTTTTTATTTTTTTTCTTTTCTTTCTTCTTCTTTTGGCTGATTATTGGAAGATGATGCATATTTACACTCATAACCAATGTCATGAATTGTATAAGTTATTAGTGGAAATTGAACAATGTGAGAGAGACCACCTATCATTGGAAAAACTGATAAAGAGAAAGACCAGCTGTCAGTCAGCTTGCTTAGACAAAAGGTAACTCTAGATAAAAAAGAGGTAGATGGAGGGAAGTCCCTCTTCATAACCAGGGTTTTCATCACTGCTGAATTCATCTCGGGACCTGGACATCCCCAGACAGGACTATACAGAAAGAGATCTATGATTCTCTTCTCAGAAGAACCTGTGTCCCTCAAATAGCATTGGGCATAATTCAAATTATCAAGCCAACAAACAAACCCTTATCTAATTGCTTACTTAAAGGATGTTTAGAAATCAAAAGAATTTAAAGATGCAATTTTAAAAGTAGGAACTTGGGAAACACTATAGAATTGTTATTTAGATTTCTTAAAAGCAAGCAAAACATATTATCTGTCTTATAATCCACCTTAATAAATTAAAATTATGTGAGCATTTTACGCAAGAAGAAAGCATTTGAAATTACTTTTCTCTTCCAGAGAAGACATAGTAAATTAGTAAAGATATCAAAAGCAACACTTCCAATTTCATCAGTCATTTTTCTCTAATATATTTGCCAATAGTCCCTAGGAAATAATTTTATCTTTCTATAATTTGGATTTTTTTTCTCTCTATGGCAGGAAGTTACTGGGCAAAGTAATTTGTATACTAATATCAGTGTTGTGCTTTTGTAATCACACATTCCAGTGGTAATTAATAATCTTGTACATTTGCCTACTGCATACTATTAAATATTCTTTTTATGTTAGTATAAATTGAATATATGTTACTCTAAAGTTATTGAAGTTAATAGGAAGTTTATTTTCAGCTCTCTACACAACATTTTTTTTTCTAAAATAGTTTCTTCCAGAGGTCAGTAACAAAATATCACGTGCATAAATTTGTAGAAAATGATCAGTATCTCATACAGAAATCACATGAGAAATGAGAAATATCTGAAATGCTTCTGAGCCTTGCTTAGTGGTGCTAGGAAGTATGAAGATAGCTAACAGGATAATTATCCTTTAGGTAGTTTATTGGCTGCTCTGTGATTTTATGGATGATTTTAGAGTTAAAATTATTTTAAGCCAAAGCTTCTTTAAATGATTGGCAGTTTGAAGTAGTATGTTAGATAGAGGCAGAGCTGCTCTTTAAGTAAATTATAAATTCTGAAGCTGTATTTTCAGTAGATCATTCAAGACTAAATTAACATGTATACTCTGTAGGGGAACTTGTGTAGAGCCTACTTATTTATTGGAGATGACTTCTTTGCTGTTAGTTATTGTACTCAAAATTCAACTAATATGATGGAAACTACACACAGTACTATATATATATACTTACATGGCTAGCAAGGCCATGCATCTTAGAGGAGGATCTGCTATCACCATGCTACTACTTTCTTAAGCTGGTATAATAACTCTTACCTGCATTCTAAATACTCATGTTCATACCCACACGTAAGGGGAAGTCTCACCCCTTGTCAAAGAAGCTTCTTTGTAGTAGACGGAGATCATTAGAAAAAGTAGGTCACAACTAGTCACAAGGCAGAGTACTACTGACAACTGACCCTGAGCTGCAGAGACACAAATAAAACATCTATAACACAACTCGGGTACCCAAGATTTGGGAGACTTCACAAAAGGGGACAGAAGAGTTTGTGAAAGCCAGAAGAACAGGACATCCGTGTGGGACAGTGTCTTCTGACAATGATGGGGTAGAAATAAACATGAAACCTTTGTGACATTGCTGCTTAAAGAAGACATGAACAATTTCAATTGACAATCTGAGGTAGATGGGGGTATTGAAGGAGCTCTACCATCAGACGAAGAGCTACAGATAATGACACTGTTGAAAAAGGGAGCATTCGTCTTCTCCAGGGACGACCCCCTTGACTGGTAATACGATTTCAAGAGGCCAGCCTTAGAAACATAGACACACATGCAACAGGTCTATTTATATGTTGATACACTTGTATGTGCTTATAACAATGGTTAATATAGAAAGAATAGGAGGTAAGAGGAGGAGAGAAATAGTGTGAATAAATTTCAATTAATTTTTTAAAAAAGAGACAAAAAATTCAGGGCTTAAAATCGAGCATAAACTGACTAGCAATTTTTCCATTTCAGAAACTTTTACAGTGCTTGTCAATTTAAAAATGGTAATAATATTCAAATTAAAAAATAATAAATGGAGGAACTATTAGAATAAATCAGAAAAGACTCATTTTAGTAAGTCAGTTATGATTTTACTCAATGATGCTGTTTGAAGAAATTTTCTCTTCCCAATGCATGCTCATACAATGAATAGTATCAACAATGACAATAATAAAGTCTAATTTCTTATATTGCTTTTTGTTTTAATATGAACACAGTCAATTGCCATTCCAGTCCTCAAGATATATATTGTGTGTGCATACATGTATGTACACGTGCACACGTGCGTGCACACACACACACACACACTTATTTACTGTTCCTTTGTGTGAAAAATGGTATTTTCAGTGAATTACAGCTATACACTGAGAATTTCTAATGAAAGACTTCCCATGCAGTCACAGGCACAGACTTATGCTAAGTGCTTTGCAATCATCTAATCAGGGAATAACAGTAATAAATGCAGAGACTCCACGCCAGAGCAATCTTCTTTAAATGTACAAAAAAAAAAAACAGTCACGTTTTGAAGAAAAATACTTCTAATCAAAATGCCTCAAGTAATATGAGTTCTCTATAAAAATGACTAACTACAGAAAGAAACAAGAGTACCATAAGTTGGGGCCATCAAAACAACAATAAATCCGAACGCTGGAAGTAAGAACAGAACATAAAACAGCTAAGTCTATATTGGTTCAGAGTGTTTTAGGCATAAAAGATAATGGAGGATCATGTTTCTCCACTGATGTCTCATGTTCGCATACTTTCACTTGATTGTCTTAGGACTACATGTATAGAATCATAATAGTTCAGTAATAACTTCAGTTATTGGCATAACTTGTCTTGTGGGTTTTTATTACTGTTTGAGATTAGTGCCATCATTATAATAAAATATGTATTATACATAATTACTTAGTTTTGAAACATAATTACCTTTAAACAAAACACTGGTCAACTTTAAAATATACATTTTAGTTTTTGTTACTTAAATTATATTTATTTACCTTTGTTTTGATCTCTCTGTGTTTCTCTCTGTGTGTTTGTACATTTGTTTCTCCCTCCTGTTACTTCTTGGTCTCTGTACCTGTGTTTCTATATGTAATATGTAAGTCTCTATATTGACATGTGCTAGCCTGGAGGTTACTTTGTGATTCAGCCTATACTCAATCTCCCTGTAATCTGTGCTCCATGTCCTAAGATTCCAAACACTCATAACATACCATGCACAGCTATTGCTTGTATGGTTTCTGAAGGATTGTTTGCCCATGTATCTGAGATTCAGTATGGAAAGCATTTTCTTAGATTGTTAAAAAGAAGGTGTAATATCTCCTTTAGGACATAGCTTTCATTTGTTTAAAACTGGGGTTGATATTGTCTTTAAACTTGTGTGCTTTAATCACTTCAATTTCCAATAAAATGATTAAATTGATGAAATACATTTGCCATTTTTCTCTTAACTAATTCTCATCATAAATTTTGGTGGTAATTTATCATCTTGTGATAAATTTCAATGAGAAAATTATATTAATTCCATTAATTTCCTTTATTTACACTATAGTTGCTAATAGTATTGCTTTATTTGTCTATATTTTAAATTGGCTGACAACTAACTGAAACAATTCCAGAAATGTGTTAAATTCTGAAAAGTATTCTAGAAAAAGAGATCTCCTAAAACCTCATGAACCTAACTTTTACACTTTGAAATACATTAATGATAAATGCATTTTGATCATCTGCTGTGGGATAATCCTCTTGTACACTATAAACATTTGTCACTTGTATTGGTTTAATAAAATGCTGACTGACTGGTAGCCAAACAGAAAGTATAGGTGGGGAAACCAATCTAGGAGAATTCTGAGAAGAGGAAAGGCAGAGACAGTCACCAGCCAGATACAAAAGAAGCAAGATGAGAATGCTTTATTGAGAAAAGTTACTAAGCCACATAGCTAAACATAGACAAAAATTATGGGTTAATTTTTAAGTTGTAAGAGCTAGTTTATAATAAGCCTGAGCTAATAGGCCAAAAGGTTTTTAATTATTATAAGCCTCTGTGTGTTTCATTGGGATTGGATGGCTGTGAGAATGGGTGGGAAAGAAACTTCTGTCTCCACTCATAAAAGATATTGAGCTGGCCATGAATTAGGGCAATAGTAGTTATCTTCTCTTTTACAAAACAAAACAACTTCATTCTTTCCTTTGTCAAATCCTGAACTAATATTTCAATTACATTTTTAAATTCAGATCCTTTTGTTCAAGATTCATGGTATGTGGACAAATAATAGTCATGTTTTGAAGCAGTTTCATAATTATGGAAATGGATAAAGAAAGATTAATCATGAATTAGAGATAGAGTACAGAAGAACAGATGCAGTAATTCTCCAAGTTTGAAAGGTGAATCTACACATGTATGTGACCAAGTTTACATAAGCACAACTAAGCTTTCCTATTAGTTGGGATGGCGATGAAGAAGAGTAGCAAATTGAAAACATCAATTCATCATTTTAGTTTAGGATAACTACAATATTTTGCATGATATTGTACATATAGAACTTTAAAGTATGAAATATACTCAATTAGCTATCATACAAGTTTTCTTACATTTGCAAATGTTATAAACAAGTTTAGTTTGTAAATTTCAGGTTTGAAGCTACTTTCTTTTCTCTGGTCAATTTATTCTTTCTCACAAATAATTACTATATATCTGTGTGTATTAGAAAGTCTCAAAAACGACTAGGGAAATTGAAAGAATAAAATCCAGCTCTTTACTTAAAAGAGGTTAGTACTTATCTGGGAACTCAATACATCAAGTAGCAATTACAAGGTGCTATGATTGGCCTCAGTCATATTATTCAATAGGCATACAAGTGGCATATGAGAGAGAAGTAGAGGGAGGGAACTATCAAGCATTATTAATAAAGGCATAAATCTAAGAAGATAAAAGGAAGTTTAAGTGAGGTAAAAATAGAGAAAGAGAGATCTGGGAACTGTGTAAGCACAGGTTTGAGACCAAAATGATTCTAGACAATTTGGAAGAAGAGGTCACATGATTCCCCAAGGAAAGAGCTGAGTACAGGGAATTTTCCTACATTTCCAGTCTCCTTCAAATTTCATTAACAGCATAAAAGGTCAGCAGTATTCAGTGCCTACTATGAAAATTATATTTGAAAATCAGTTTTATAACAAAATTGCACTATGGTAATTGTTTTTATGGTTCCTTTTATCTCCATTTTATAAGAGATGAAGAAATTGAAATCTATTTTTAATTTTATAGAAGACCCAGAAGGACTTTTTCTCAGTTTCTTTAACATTAATAGAAATATAAGAGCTAATGCCATCATGAATTCCATAGAAGATATGACAAATTTCACAGAGTTGTTTTTACTGACCACAGTTCTTTAAATATGCATCACTACTGGTCATAGTGATTTTTTGATTTGGGCCAGCATTTTTCTTGTTGACCTCCAGAAACTTAGAGTACATTCTTAAAATGTGTTGTGGGGCAAAGGACAAGGAGGAATTAAGGAAACTGGAAACCATAAAATACAATGGGGGTTTCCATGGCACCCTTTGGCCAATAATTCAATTAAGTGTAACCCATTTCTGGCACTGGAGGTCTCATTTGGTGCAGAGAAATTTCAAGGTGGGGCTTTCTCTCTCCCTTACTTGGTGATTCCACTTATGTTTCTTTCATACATGTGTATATTTTAAGAAACTTCTAGATTTCCATAAGAAACTTTAAATGGTCCCTAGTTTTAGCTATTTATTCCCATATTTCTTTCCTTACTGCCTTCTTCCTCACTGCCCTTCTTCATTTAACCCTCCCATTTCAGGACCTCTCCATATACACGAGTCATTCCTAACTGTGTGCTCCATTCCATATTCCTGAAGAGATCCTTTCCTTCTGTCTCAGTTCCTTACGCTCTCCCTAACCTCTGTGGTTATTCTGATTGTAACTGACTTATAGAAGATTTAAAAGATCTATCTATCTATCTATCTATCTATCTATCTATCTATCTATCTATCTATCTATCTATCTATCTATCTATCTATCTGAATGCATGCCATATCTCTCTTTTGAGGTCTAGGTTACCTCATTCTGAATGATTTTTTTTTCTAGTTCCATCTATTTACTATGAATTTTGTGATTTTTTTTACATCTGAGTACTAGTCCATTATGCAAATGTACTAAACTTTTCTGATCAGCTCATCCCTTGACAGACATATAGGTTGTTTATAATATCTGGCTATTATGAATAGATTAACAGTGAACATGGTTGTGCAAGTATCTCTGTAACAGGATAAAGCAACCACTGTGTATACCTACCCAAGAGTGGTGCTACAGCATCTTGCTTGAGGCAGGTCAGTCTCAAGCTTCCTGAGGAACTGTGCACTGCTTTTCATAGAGTCTGTACAAGTTTGCACTCCACCAGCAACAGATGAATGCTCAGTGGATGAATGTTCCCCTTATTCCATATCCTCATCAGTATGGGCTGTCATTTGTTTTGTTGATCTTGACCATTATTATTGGTGTAAGATGAAATCTCAAAGTAGTTTTGATTTGCATTTCCTTGATATTGAACAATGTGTGTCTGTGTGTGTGTGTGTTTCTTCGTATGTATATATGCATGTGTTTCCTATAATTTTTGTTTGGTTCCTTTTTTAATTGTTTGTCTTGTCTTGTTTTTGTTTGCATTTAGTTGACTGTCTTCTAATGAAAAAGGGAAAAAAGTTGTGGATTCAGGTGGATGAGAAGGTAGGGATTCTACACAATATTATAAAAGAACCAAATCTAATGAAAGACAGGAAAATGAAACTTTATTCTTAAAAATATTCAACAATACTTTGTCATTGCCTGATTAGCTTGTACAAGTTGTTCTTGTTGCTTTGACAAAATAAAGTACATGAAATAATTAATGTAAAGAAAGAAAGGTTCTAGTTTACAATCTGAGAGAATACATTGCATCATGGCAGGGAAGGCATGCAGCAGGGGCAGGAGGCTGGCTGGTCATAGTGCATATCTACATCAGGAAACAGAAAGCAATGAATGCTGCTGCTTAGCTTTCTCTCCCCTTTTTATTCACTGTAGGGCTCATTCTATGCAATGGTGCTGCCCATAGTGTGCAGTTCTTCCCACTTCTATTATCCTAATCTAGGTAATCTCTCAGAGGCTAACCTAATCTAGATAATGCTTTATGGAATTCCTTTGTGTCCTGGGTGTTCTATGGCTTGTCTCCTAGGTGATTCACGATCCCGTCAAGTTGACAACTTTTTCCACAGGCTGTCTTTTTCTCTGCCAGCCCTTTCTTCTCACTGGCATGGAAAGAAGAAGGGTGACTTCCTAATTTTTTAAACTTGTTCTTAATTTTGTTCTTTGCTCTGCCAGTCTTCTCTTCACAAATGACTGGAACATTTGATTTGGAAGTATAAACATTCCTTCTGTTGGGCTCTGAATATTGAAAGCATTAGATGTTTTGTTTTTAGAGCAAAGACATAAGAAATTCCCATCATCACAATGTATTCAGATCAACCAAGTCAATGCTGCAGAAGACATTTAGGTAAAGACATTGTTACAATGGTGGAATTGTTTTTAAAGTAATACCCTGGATATCACGTGTTGGCAATGTTAGTTAGTGAGGCAAGATAAGTGACACATTCGAGCTATGCACATGCTTGGAAGTTCTTGTAACCTGATGATTTTCTTATCTCTTTCTCTGAGCTCTGTTACTAATTAGCTGTAGCTGTAGAGACTTTCATTGCTAACTATTCCACTTGATTTCCATTTTTGATTATGACAAATGTGGAAAAAGAGTTAATTTGTGTGGTTATTATTACTCAAATCAATATTATTAGTGACCAACTTTTTTAAAGGATGAAAAAAGGAAGTAATTATTTAGCACATTTGGCAATAAGAGCTCTGGAGATTACAGAACACATAGGCAATTATCACATTCAGTGAAACCAATAGTAAGAATGACTAGGATTACATGACAGCACCTGTTTTATGGCCCAAGACATTCAACACAGCAGTTGGAAGTGACTTTAAAAAGTGAATTTTGATTCTTTTTGATAAAGTCAGTAATATCCCACCAGTTTATAACCATATGGATGATGTGGCCTTTGTCTGATTCAATAACCCAGATGTCAGGATTCCTGTTTGTGTGACAAAAATCCAACTCGTACAACACTATTTTTCAAAGATTTTACAAGCATCTTTGGCACCAGCAACTTTATCATCATTAAAAGCACATTTTGCTTCATTTAACACAGATTTCCACTAATATATCTTCCTTACTATAATGTGAACTTTTCAAGTGCAACTTTTATAACTGACGCTGAAGAATGCATTAAAATATTTTAGTGTAATGTCTAGAATTAAATATGTTTTCAGAACATACATGTTTATGAACTATTTGATCTTGGAGTGCATGTGAATATTTGTTTTTATGTATATATAAAGGCTAAAAGTGAAAACATACCTTTAGAACGTATTACTAAGTAAAATTAGAAAATGTATTCATTTTTAAACTTAGGATTTCATTTAAGCTCTCTGGGGCTTTAAAGGTAAGTGAGACTATGTTAACCTGATGACATTTAAGTGAGCCATTTCTCTACTAAATCACAGAATTCCTCACATTTTTAAAAGTGTTGGAAAGACTCAAATGTAATTCGGTTCTTTTTGCTGAAGACAAGAAAAGCTGAAATAATTTTAACAGCACTACCATTCCGGTATGGAAGAATCAATATTGCTGGTTCTCAAGAAAGCTATTCATTCACCATAAGCCTGTTCCCACTTGACCAGTCTTTGTTGTAATAATTGATAAGATAAACCTGAAAGGATTGTAGATCCCATGAAACAGCAATATTCAAAGCAATCTTGAAGAGAAGAAACAAAGCTGGAGGATGTTACATATCTGCTGATTACATTGTATCAATATAAAAGAAATTGTGGTTCATTTTAATACTTGAAAAGTTCATTTTAATACTTGAAACAGATTGATGAAAAAGTAATAAAGAAAAATAACCCATGAAAAGATGGAAAATACACGGAGAGTTTGGATTATGTGTATTATTGTGTTTTCTTTAAATTTTTTTGACTGTGAATGAGCTAAGTACAGAGAGACATTTCTTTGTATAGTCTGCTAAGCTAAACCAATATATATATATTGAAGGTATCTTGACCTCAAAATTTGGTTACAATTAGGACAAATACATATAAACACTGATGATTAGATGCATTGTTGCTAATTTTTTTTAATAAACAGTTTCAAAAATATTGAACTAGCAAGAAGCCAAGAATTTCACAAACTCAGAGAGAGAAATAGACATCCAAAACCAGACAATATTTAGAATTCAAATGGACATGGGTGAGAGCTGAAAAAGAACATCTCGACAACAGCTGAAGTCACAGAACAGAGTCCACCGGATTTTACATTTAAGATTTCATGCCCCACTGCAGAGTATACCACACCGCATGCAGCTGCAGTGCATGCTCATTCTGTTCTTGTTTGATATATTTCACTCTGGAGCACTGATATGGTTTGATTTCTGAGCAGAGTTATTTGATCTTGTAGTTCCCATTGATTTCTTTCTAGCCTTTCCATCAATTTCTTAGAAAAAATGAAATTTCCCATTGTTGTTAGTTTACCTTTCCCTGTAATTTTACCTCTTTCTAATTCAGATATCTTGAAGCCATTTAACAAGGTAAATAGATAACCATATTTTTTTAATGCTTTTTCTGTATTGACCTCTTGATGGCTTGAAATTTTGTGGAAGCACTTTGCTGAAGTTTACTCCATCTGTCTCTGTAATAACACCAGTTTCCTTGTGTCTCATGCTGTATGGGGATCTTCAATTTCAAATTCAATGCTCACAATTTTTAATTTTAAAGTATAATTCAGTTTGCAGTTTAAACTTGTTTTTTTTTCATTTGTCTAGTCTTATTTTCTGTATTTGATTGGTAAGTTCAGTCTTCCTATACAGTTGGTGCTATTCATAATGTTTGGATTTATATATTTTTGATTTGTAATTTTTTAAAGTGTTCCATCTGCTTTTCTAGTTTTTTTATTTCATCAAATGTTTTATATATGACATGCTTGTACCTAGTATACTTTGATTTCTTTTAGATTTTAAAATATTACTTTTTATTTGATGGGGTACTAATATCTGCAATATTTTTTCTTTTCTTGGTTTTTCATGACAGGGATTCTCTGTAGCTTTGGAGCTTGTCCTGGAACTAGCTCTTGTAGACCAGACTGGTCTCGAATTCAAAAAGATCTGCCTGCCTCTACCTTCTGAGTGCTGAGATTAAAGGAGTGTGCCACCACAGCCTGACTTACAATATTTATTCACATAACGATCAATTTAAAATTAATATTATACCATTTTATGGAAATTCTCAGATTAGTAAATATAATTTTATTCCTGTGAATATTCACATTTCTACTAAATTTAATAGATAAGTATCTAAATTGAATAGATAATATGTATTTAGAAATAATTCTTTTATAAATCCCACCATATAAAATTTTAAGGCTTGCTTAAATGGCTTAATTTTTAAATATGAATAACTTAATTTAGGGTCATATTAATTTCTGATTCTCCTCTCTAACTTCTTTAGAAGGCATGTCTACCCTTTTGACATTCTGACACAGTATAGTTTTGCCTACAAATATCATACTGAGAGCCACACAAGTTACTTAAAAATCTTTAAAACTAACAGAGCTTTTAAGAACGTTTCTGATTTTGTTGGGTTATGTTCTCAGCCATCCTCCTCTGCACGCAACTGTGGGCAACGGGTAGGGCTGCCTGGGTGACTAGAACACAGTTCACACCTGCGTACACTGTTCTCCCAGAGGACTGCATCTGTCATTTGTTACAGTTCAAGGCTGCAGTAAATTCTGTTCTCTGAAATCAATGATAAGCCAAGAGAGGACCGTAGATGCTTGCATCTCTCTGTCCAGATTGTGCCATAGCAAAAGGAGTGAATTTAGGATAAATGTTATATAAAGAATACTGCTGACAGCACATGCTTCTCTTTTCAATGTTATAATATATAACATATATTATGTATCATCAGTATTATAATATATAATATATAAAAGATCCATTGTCCCTTTACAGTTAGTTCTTCCAAATAGTCCTGTCTTTGAGTGATTTTGTAATTCATGTTAAGTTCATTTTTTCTTGTGATAGATTTATCTAAGGGAATTCTATAATTATTAACAAAAGATCCTTTCATTTACTCAATTTTAAAGTTCATATTATTATAGTTGATATCTCAAAGATAAATAAACATCAGCAATGAAGGTATCTAGAACTTCATGGAATACTGATGGAGTCATCAGTCTGAATGTAATTATATATTTCAGGAGTATTTACTGAGAAGTGAAAGCATGCCTATAAGCTATGGGCCCAGATTTTTCTTAAATGACCTAAATGACTTAAGGTTGAACTTTCCAAGTTTAGTGAAGTACTAGTAGCATGCACTCCTGTGCTAAAGTCTGGGACTCAGATTCCGCAGAGCTGCTAAGGCTCCCTACAAGGCTGCTACCACATGTCAGTAAAACATGCCTTGCTAAGAGCCAGGTATCTAAACTAGTGCTGCAAAGACTAGATCAGTAATCACAACCATTGTCAGACACCCACCTCCAAGAGAGTGGTGCTCTGTGCCTTCGACCAGTGAATTAGCTGGGGTTACTTTAGCTGTGACAAAGACGGACTTTATCTGCTTAGCAAGATTCAGGCCGTGCTCCAGCCTGGGGACTGTGTGCAGTCAGGACACGGAAGAACTGTCACACTAGCTAGTTGAACATAGCATTTTCCTATGGAAAACACCAATGACAAAAAAAATGGTTTTCTAGAAATTTTCTAATAATGTCATATTCCCATACAAGAAATTAATTCTCACTTCATTTTTTTCTTAAAATATTATGTCTGTTGAATTCATCACCACAACTCTCTTCCGTGAAGAACTTTTGATTTCCAAGTGTAAGCAACTTTAGGAGAGGAAGTGAAAGGCTGGCAGACTAGATGGTGTAAAAGCAGCAGCAACTCAAGGCAAACTCGCCTGGCTCTCTAAAGTATTTCCTAGAAAAAGTGTTCTAAAACAAAGGTGTTGTGAAAAATCACTTTGCGGAAGAAGTGTGGCACCATAATTCACTTCATTAGACAAGTACTGATGAATTTTTAAAATACATGGGATACAAAATATTTAATTACCAATGTTCCCACTTTACCTCTGCCAAAATCAATTCTGGGCTAGGATTTACAACTCTCAGTTGTTAACAGCTGAATCTTGAGTCTGGATGGCAAGAGAGGAAACAGGGATGAATAAGGAGCCTTGGGGACAACAGTTCCCAAGCCCTCCCTCTTTCAGTATGAATGCCAGAATCTCTTCTCACTGTAAGCTCCAATTTTCTGTCAGAGAGGAGTTTGTGTTGAGGCAAAGTTTCCAGTTGCCATCATTGTGGCATCATGTGTAACGATGTTTTACTAAAATCTATATGGTGAGTAGACTATTTAAGATGCTTTAGCGGACACTAGACTGCATTAGCCCAGAATCCACTCTCAACTCTTCCTTCCAGAACCTTTTCTAGTTTGGAAATGTGATTTAGTAATAGGGAGAGATGCTATTTAAGCTGATAATGCATAGTGTAGGTAGAGATGTTGTTTAAGCTGATATATGCATCGTGTAGGCAGAGATGCTAATCAATGCATCGTGAAGGTAAAGATGTTGTTTAAGCTGATGTAAACATCGTGTAGGTAAAGATGCTGTTTAAGCTGATGTATACATCGTGTCTACTTTCCCAATGGCATGCGAGCTGCTATTCATTCATGTGCATAAGATCACCCTACCCTACCAAAATTCAGGGACAAGACGAAGGAAGTGCAAAGAAGTTGTCCAGTTCACTCTGTGCTATTGCAATTGAATACCATTTTGTATGCATAAACAAACTATTTTCAACATATATATAAACAAACTATATGTTTTATGCATAGCATAACTATTTCCCACAGCTTTGTAAGAAGTGCAAAATCAAAGTGCAGATAAATTCAGTGTTTGGTTATAGCCATAGTCCTGGTTTGCTTCCAATACATATATACACATATACAAACACAAAGACATACACAGAAAGAGAGAAAGAGAGAGAGAGAGAGAGTGTGTGTGTGTGTGTGTGTGTGAG
>NC_022011.1:77660176-77684382 GCF_000317375.1 Microtus ochrogaster | reverse complement strand
TGTGTGTGAGAGAGAGAGAGAGAGAGAGAGAGAGAGAGAGAGAGAGAGAGAGAGAGAATGTGCTCTCGTTTCTCCTTCTTATAAAGGTACTTATTCAAACATACATAAATGTACATCTTACAGTGTGTGTCTTTGAGCCCACATCCAGTTTTCTTTGAATATTTTTACAAATATACACACACAAAAGTGGTATACAAATACGAAGTTTCTGATAAGTAGTACTTTAGCTCAGGATGTCAACTGGTCTTACAATAATATGGATGCTGTTTTGTTCCCCTCTTCTACAAAATTTTGATTATTAAAAATAATTTCCTGAATAAGTGCAAAAACTTTTATTTTATAATATAATCATGAATTTGATTTTACAGGACAATATTTCATTTTGTAGAATTATTTCAAATAAGTCAATGAAAAACGTCTACCATGAAAAATGTCATGATATCAGAATAATGTTGTACATTAAAAAAAACTAATTATACTAAGGAAGTAATTTTTTCACTTACAGGCTCGTAAATTGCAAGGTTGTAGAAGAATGTGAGTGAGCAGGGAGTGGAAATATCAAAAGTAATTAAACCATGTTTTGCTCTAATGGACCAAAATATTTGAGTTAAAAAAAAACCTCTCCTTATTAGTATCTGAGGAACCCAGCCATGAGCTTAAACATCCAATTTTTATTTCTTTAAATTATCTCCTACATGACTGGAATTTTTATATAATTTTTAATTTAATCATCAAAAATTTAGTGAGTTCTCCAATGAATCAGGCACAATAAAAAGTTTCGACATCAATAAGCCAAAATCATTCTGTTTTGGTTTCAGTGTCTCATACAGTACAAGAAAAAGAAAATTAATTAAATTGGAAAAATATTAAAGTAGAATTCCTATTGTATGAAACACTCAGAGGTATGGATTAATACTTAAAAAGGAGTGAGATGGAAAAATACTTCCAATAGATTTTCTTCTCATTGCTTCCATTAGTTTCTGGTTCATTCGGCTACTCGAGCTTCTTTCTAACTCTCACCTTGTTCCACAATTATTTCGCCTGTTACAGACTTCTTCTAGAACTAGATATTGAACCTGAGGTCTCAGGCATGCTATTCAAGTTCTTAACTGCTGAGGCACACCTCCAGATTCTAAAATTTACTTTAAAGAATGTAACATAGACCTAAATCTCAGATTGACTTCTTACTGTATATTTAATTCACATATATATGAACTAATGAGAAAATGAAAGTAATTCATTAAGGTATTTGAAATATATATATATATATATTTATATAAACATGCTTTACTTATCAAGACATTACACTATTTTAGTATTATATAATATTGTTTTATAAATAGGAACTTTTAAATTAGTTTTCCACACTAAGGAATGAATGTATTACTGATATTTTATTAGGATCACCATGTTTATTTCAGATAGTTGACATTTTCTTTAGATTGCTGCCTGTTTAAGATCTCAGTGACGTTACATTTTCTCTGGTCTTCTGTGAGTCTCTCAGATGCTCTCACTGAACAAAGTTCTTGAGTAAAGGGCATTAGGAATTAGAGTTATGAGCTACAACGATGGCATTTGAAAAAGAAGAAATTAAACTTGAGATGCTCAGTCTATCACTCCATCATTGTTCCGTTCTTGCCACAGTGGCTTTAGTGGCGGAGGGATGCAATAACAAAACAAACTCAACTTTGAGAAACTAAGAGAAAATAACTAGATGAAATCTTGCCTACAACCTTGTCATCTAAGACACACTTAGGAACAAGATAAAATTATGTCATGTCTATACATAGGCCTGCCTCTGCCTCCTGAGTGCTGGGACTAAAGGCGTGCTCCACCACCACCCTGTTTCACAGAAACTTAAAATCCTAACAGTTTTCAAAAGTAAGAGAACACAATGAGCATTAAGTATGTCTACCTTGATGAAGATTTTAAGTAAAATGCAGATGGTCACTGCCTTTTTCCACAAGCATCCTCTTGTGGTTTAGGTGTGTGCAGACTGACAGTTTGCACTGTGTGCGTGCACTGTGCTCCACCCGTTCACATGGAACCAAAGGCCAAAAGCTAAATTGTCCCCACACTAATGATTACTCGTCTTTAGTTATTACAGCTTAAATTTATCTTTCAGCTTTTTCTTCCTTTAATTTGCTGTCTTAAGCATGTATAAATATGTCTGGCCAGAGGTTTTCAGGGCACGGGATAGCTGATGATATCCGACTCTCTTTCCATGAAGGCCTAACCTTTTACATTTAGCATTTGTTCCCTTCATTTGCTTTCTGGCAGCCGTTCATACTTTATTTTTCCTCCCAAAGGACATAGTATAATGAGCATACATGAGATTATTTAAATGAATGGTTTTAATGAGCTTCTTTGAATAGATTCTTGAAAAAGCAAGCATGAAATTGCTTCCCATTTGGGCTGCTTTAAAATATTTTTAGAAAATTTATATTTAAAGCTTTAAGATTGGAACTGCTTTAAAGGAACAATGATTGAAAGGGGGCTCCTTTTCTAATGTAATAAGATTTATTTCTCTCATACTACAGAAGGCACCATAAAACCCAGCAGGATTTTTAACTAATTTTAAGGGATTCTCACATTTCATATTAATAAGTTCTTGCTTGTCAAATTTAAAGACTCATTTTATTAGGCACTATTTTTGTACATGGGTATATGGAAATTTTATAATTGATGAATATTAGCAAAATGAAAATATTTATTTAATGTAGCTATGGTTGTTGCTCTCCAAACTCCTTTAAAATCCTATTTAATGTGTCATGGTCTTAATGCTGGATGGAATGGACTCCATCATCATACTGATATGACTGCTGCAGGGGATGACATCCACTTCATCTGTTCCCATTAAAGTTTCTTCCAATTTCCACTCAGTGGTTTTCTACACTCTCTGGTTGTGAATAAGGAATAAAAGAGCCTCCAGAACTTGAGAGACCATGAAGTCTAAGGACAATGTGGACACACAGAGATACACCGCACAGAAATGCAGACACTGCTATGGTCGAACTCCACATGACATTGGCCTTGTTCCTGGAGCTTTCTGTGTGAACAAATAAATCCCCTTTATCATGCAATCTCCTTTGGGGTAAAAAAAAATACTAAATTCATGAATGATATTAATGAATTTTGGCAAGTGTCAGTATGATGTTATAAAACAAAGAATGCTTTGTTTCTCTTGGTTAAAATATTTTCACATGCTAATGTGCTAGTTTATGCAAACAGGGAATGGTAGCATCAAGACATCTTTAAAGTTAAGAGTTTACCATGGTTTGTGTATGTTCTTGAAAGCAATGAGCATTCACCGTATAGAAGCATTATGGGAAAATGGATGTAATTTTTTATGCCTATTTTCTGTAAAAGTAATTTGAAACTGTGTGTATATCTCAGAGGTCAAGCACTTGCATAGTATATGTGAGGCCCTAAATTAGTACTTTCCAGAAGAAAAAGTCAGTGCAGGAGATTAAGATCAACTACTTCCTTCCTTTAATGTTCTATGACCATTTTCTTAGAATTTCTTCCAACTTTCATAGCTGTAGCATGGAATATCGTCATTACGACTCCCCCCCAAATCTTTGATTTTCATGAGATGTACAATAACTTACACAGAAAGTTAACAGTTTATGACCTAACCTGTATTTCCCTAGTGTACATCTAATGACCTAAAGATCAACACTGTCAGCTTTACAATCATATAAATGAAATTCTGTGCCTTTTAATGTTTCCTAGTTATGTGCAATATGATTTATATAGTAAAATTATTTCTTTTAGAAATAAAATGTTTCAAGATTGAGAGACATACTCTATCGATAAGCATGTACAAAATGGTTCTCAGAAAAGCATATATTTATACAAGGCAGTGTATGAACAGAACGTATATTCCTTACCTGATCTCTGACTTCAGTGTAGCCTCTACGCTTTTGAAGGAGCCTAGACTACTTTGTCAAGTCAAATAAGATGAAGAAATCAATTGACACTCCTTAACAACATACCATTTGCGAGTTACGATTTTCACATGAAGTAATTAGATCATCCTTACAACTCATTGGCTAGCTGATCTAGCCAAAATGGAGAGATCTGGAGTTTCCAGCTGAGTGAGAGACTGACTCTAAAGTTAATAAATCAGAGAGTGGGAGAAGACACTGAAGATCTTTCTGTAACATCTGCATGCATGTTTACATGTGCATGTACCTGTACAATCGCATGCACACATCACACACTAAGGTCTCTCTCTCTCGCTCTCTCCCTTACACACACACACACACACACACACACACACACACACACACACACCTCAGGAACACCTCAGAATTATAGTTTAATTAAAGGTACTCAAACAACAACTTAGTGATGTTTTATAAGAAGTGTATATAGAACAAAATGGTAAAAATTAAAACTCTATCCAGCAAGTAAACATATGAATCATAATTACTTTGAATAACTGTCTATAATTTGAGAAAATTTGGTTTCCTAACCAAGGAGGATTACCAATATCTTAAAGCTACGTTTTTTCCTTGACTGGGAGAATTTGCATATTAATGGCATTTCTGTCTTTTGTGATGATTTCTTGCATATTTCCGATGAAAGGCCCAGACCCTCACCCAGTCCCCCATTTTGGCAGCTGTGACAGACAGCAGAAAAGAGCCAGAAAGATGTAGGCCCCAGACTCAGCAGAATGAGTTGAACCCCAGACCTTGCCCTAATTACTGGAGAAAAACCTCCAGGTATTTTCCAGGTGGTAAGAAACCAATCCCAATGAGGAGCAGAAGGAGGGAGAACATGAGCAAAGAAGTCAGGACCACGAGGGGCGCACCCAGCCACTGAGACAGTGGGGCTGATCTATTGGGAGCTCACCAAGGCCAGCAGGACTGTGACTGAAAAAGCATGGGATAAAACTGGACTCTCTGAACGCGGCGAACAAGGAGGGCTGATGAGAAGCCAAGGACAATGGCACGGGGTTTTGATCCTACTTCATGTTCTGGCTTTGTGGGAGCCTAGCCATTTTGGATATTCACCTTGCTAGACAAGGAAGAAGCGGGGAGGACCTTGGACTTTCCACAGGGCAGGGAACCCCGACTGCTCTTTGGACTGGAGAGGGAGGGGGAGAGGAGTGGGGGGAGGGGGAGGAGTGTGAGGGAAGGGGGGGAAGGGTGGGAGGAGGGGGAGGGAAATGGGAGGCTGGGAGGAGGCGGAAACTTTCTTTTCTTTTTCTCAATAAAAAATTAGAAACAACAACAACAACAAAATAAAGAAGTTAGTAGGCAGACTCTGTGTGTGTTTTACTAATAATGATGAAACGCAGTACCATAGAACTGTCTCCTGATAGCCTCTAGGTATAGCAAGCTTTCCGTAGCTGCAGCTGGCCAATCAGCTCAGGACAGGTTCCCTCAGCCCGGAGGTGTGCCAGTCCTGAGACTGTTACTATGCAACTTGCAGCCCCCCAGATATACCCCCTTGCTCTATCCCCAATAAATATCTTTTCTAATTATTCTGTATGGATTCCTCTTATTCAAATTCTTTTTTCAGACGGTTCAGTGATATCCCTGTCTAAACATCCCTCTTTACACATCCCTATCACTCACAGTCCCTTGTGAAACATTCTCTCTTCCAACAAATCTTTTCATTAACACCCTGTATTGCCTTCATTAGCACCACATGACAGTCCAAATGATCCCACTTGCTTGTTTAGTCTCTTTACCAGCACATGCCCACTCCTTAAGAGTGGTAGGTGGCGCCTACCTGCCTGAATCTCTGTCAGCTAAAATGAGACAATGAATGGAGGGAGGACTGCCAAAGTGAAGGGTAGATAATTCAGATATTGACTGTTGTTATGGAAATACGATGAATAACAATTATATTACAGATTGTACTGCATTTGTCTTTTCTCTCTTTTTTGTTGTTGAGTGATTGGCTTTGTATTTGGATACTAACATATGGGAAAAAAATAAGAGGTAATTTGTTCTAAGGTGGGAGTTTGGGTGTTGTTACTATTTGTAACCCTATCTAGAAACCAGTCAATATTTCAATATTCATGACAAATTGTTTGAGTCATTTGTAACAGAATTTAATGAAAAGAGAATTTGGAAACTTAGAGGCTCCCATATCCTGAATGACTGATATTGGATCATCAATTTTACATTAATAAACTTCAGCAAAATATTTGTTTTCATCTTTTTTTCTTTCAAAGAACTCCTAATTTTATTTTTTAAATAAAGAAAACAAGCCATTCTTTTACATTTTACATACCAATCCCAGTTCCCACTCCCTCACCTCCTCCAATTCCTTCTACTTCCACCCCTTACACCCCCATATGCTCTCCAGAGAGGGTAAGACACATTGCTCCAAGAAAGGACTATATCCAAGCTGAGCAAGGTATCCATCCAAAGAGAATGGGTTTTAAAAAGCCATTACAAGCACCAGGGGCAAACTCTGGTGCCACTTCCAGTAGCCCCACAGTCTGCACCAGTCATACAACTGTCACCCATATTCAGAGGGTCTAGCTTGATCTTAGCTTGTTCCTTCCCTGTCCAACTGGAGTTGGTGAGCTCCCATTAGCTAAGGTAAGCTGTTTCAGTGGGTGTCCCTATCATTGTCTTGACCTCTTTGTTCATATTCTCCCTTCTCTCACTCTTCATCTGGACTTTGTGAATTCAGCCCAGTGCTCCAATGCAGGTCTCTGCCCCTGTCTCCAGCAGTTGCTGGATGAAGGATCTATGATGACATTAAAGATAGTCATTAATCTGAACATAGGGCAAGGCCAATTCGGGCACCCTCTCCACTATTGTTTAGGGTCTTAGCTGGGGTCATCCTTGTAGATTCTTGGGAATTTCTCTAGTGCCAGGTTTCTTGCTAGCCTCATAATGGATGCCTCAATCAAGATATCTCTTTCCTTGTGCTACATCTCTGTCCTTCCTCCATGTGGATATCTCATTTCCTCAAGTTCCTCTCTTCCCTAAACTCCACTCCTCCTCCCCTTCTGCCCTCCCTACTCCCCTGACCCCCATGCTCCCAATTGAGTCAGGAGATCTTGTTTATTTCTCCTTCCCAGAGGGATCTATGTATGTTTCTCTTAGAGTTAACCTTGTTACTTGGCTTCTATAGCATCATGAACTATAGACTTGTTATCCTCTGCTTTCCAGCTAGTATCCACACATGAGTGAGTACACACCATGTTCATCTTTCTAGGTCTGGGTTACCTCAGTCAGGGTGTTTTTTTTCCCTAGTTCCATCTATTTACTTACAAAATTCAAGGTGTCTTTTTTTTTTTTTTTTTTTTTTTTTTTTTTTTTTTTTTTACCACTGAGTAGTACTCTAATGTGTAAATGTGCCACATTTTCTTTATCCAGTCTTAGGTTGAAGGGCATCCAGGTTTCTTCCAGATTCTGGCTATCACAGATAATGCTATTACAGATTATGAACATAGTTGAACAAATGACTTTGTAGTATGATTGAACATCTTTTGGGTATATGCCCAAGAGTGGTATTGCTAGGTCTTTAGGTAGGTTGATTCCCAATTTTCTGAGATACTGTTATGCTGATTTCCAGAGTGCTTGTACAAGTTTTCATTCCCATCAGAAATGGGGGAGTGTTCCCCCCTTTTAGAGACAGAGCTTTTTTTCTATAGCTTTGGAGCCTTTCCTGGAACTAGCTCTTGTAGACCAGGCTGGCCTCGAACTCACAGAGATCCACCTGCCTCAGCCTCCTAAGTGCTGAGATTAAAGGCATGCACCATCACCACCTGATCCTCATTGATATTTTTTGATCATAGCCATTCTGACAGGTGTAGGATGGTATCTCAGAGTCGTTTTGATTTGCATTCCCCTAATGACTAAAGATATTGAAGATTTCCTTAAATGTCTTTCTGCCATTTGAGATTCTTCTGTAAACAATTTTCTGTTTAGTTCTGTATCTCATTTTTGAATTGGATTATTTGGAATTTTGATGTCTAATTTTTTGAGTTCTTTATATATTTTGGAGATCAGAACTTTGTCTGTTGTGGGGTTGGTGAAGATCTTCTCCCATTTAGTGGGATGCCTATATGGACTTTACCAGTTGACATACAGAGTTTCTGCATTGTTTGTGTTATAGTTTAGACCAAGATAAATTTTGCATCCCAGTTTTAAATACTTGGAAAACTTTTTCTTGCTTTAGACAATGTCTCAAATACTCCAGAATGTCTTAGAAGTCTTCATGAAGTCAAGGATGGCTTTGAACTTGATCATCCTCCCATCTTCCATAGTGCTGTACAAAAGATTCGGACTTCTCTCTACACAAGGCTCTTTAAGAATACATTAGAAACATTTAGAAACACAACTCAAGATCTATGTCTTCTAAAAACTTACCCTTCAGTCCTCTAAAAATATACGATCATCAACAAAGCCAATTCATGCTGCTTGTACTTTTTAGTTGTTGGGTCTAGGATGTGACAGAGATTCTAAGCAAATATTATTCTATCCAAGGTCCTAACAGAGTTTATTATGAGAAGCCAGAAAGAAGAAACTGCCCACCCCTTTGTCTTTTAGATTGCTCTGGTTGCAAATTATTTTTAACCCTACAACTTCTCAGGTGTATGACGCAATCTTCTTTCAGTTGTAAGACTCTCTGGAATATTGTACATATGTTTTACTCATTCCAAAATTTTATACTTAACAAGTGGTTTTTTTTTTTTGAAATCTAAGAAAGTGAAGAAGTGAAGATAGTGAATATCTGGGGAAAATTAAATTAAAGCTATGCTCTATGGGAGAAACAGATAAAAAATTAAGAAGATGGGATGACAGATGCCCTCCCACACACATCAAGTAAAGAAATTTCTTGATCTTATATGCAGTTCCTTACCTAGCTCTTTGACAGTGAATGACCCATAGTTACTTCTGACAAAATTGGGGGAAAAAGAAACATTTGATCAAAATTCTTTAGTGTTGTCAAAGGCAGAAAATTGGTATTAAATTATCTGGAGTAGCAAAACAAACATACAAATAAAACAATAAACAAAATACCTCTCAGATTTGAATCTGTTTCTGATGACTCAAAAAGTAGCTTATAACACATATTCAGAGTGTAGACCACTCCACAGCCTGGAATCACTGGCATCAACTATAGCATCCCCATTAAGCAGTCTGAAAGTGTAAGTTGATGACATTCTGACGAATGTAGATGAAGCATGCTTAAATGTTCTTTGGCGTCGACCCTTTTGATGCTGAGGAGGTCAGTATCTGTCCGTGGAAGAACAAGTTCTAAATGGCAATTAGTACAAAATGGCTCAACTCTCCTTGTTAATGGCTCTGCTCTCTTCACCCAGAAGCAAGGGTTAACTCTGATGTCTGCAAAGAATTCTCTTAACTGCAAGTCTGCCAGCAAATCTGCCACACACACAGACCCGGGGTACCAGAGTGTGCAGTGGCACTTTGTATTAGCGGCGCTCTTCATATTCATGCTATGCTAATTAGGCAAGTAGAGCAATCTGATGCAATGATGGTACTTAAACTGAGCTCTCTAATGGCGGTAATGGGCCTCTGAGGGCACAAGCTAGTGTTCTGCCACTGCATTTAATACAAGTCCGAACAAGATAAAGGTCAGAAGGGTGTCAATGGAACAATAAGAGCTTCCAAGTAGGAGGCTCAGAATAAACCTGATTCTGCCTTCTCTGATAAAAGCTCTGGGCTTGACTTTCACTATAAAGTATTTTGCAACTATTAATTATGGTGTGTCTACTTCTATTGAGATAATCATCTCGATTTCAATGTTCTGACTGGTATGTGTGAAGAAAATACCCACAGAAGCTATGATTTCCATGTTAACTTAACTTTACTAATAAAAAGATGTCTGGAAATCTGGGATTCAGAGAATACTTGAAGCATATTCCTTAATAATTTTCCATTTCAATAATTATTTCAGTGTGAAATAAAGGAGGTTCATCCCTTCCCAGGTTTCCTTACATTTGGCAAGTTCCCTTGTGATATAATCATCAAAGCAAGAGGCTCATACATGGATCCAATCTGATTTCACTGTGAGGTTTTGGATCTAGCTCGTTGAACAATTCATTTGTCTTTTGTTTTATAATGACAACCGCCCTAACTAAATTGGCAGGTTCACACCTTTGACCTTACTCTCCTTCGTTTGTTCTTCTCCTTACTCTATGGACTTTATATTAAAGGATGTTGTTGTTGGTATTTTATTTTCCACTTTTCTTTTGTCTCACTTTTTCACTGTTCAATTAAGATAGCTCCTCTCTACCAAGTGCTCAAACCTCCAACATTGTGATTGCATTAGTTTAAAAGCAACCTCACTCTTATCTTATTGTACTTACAACTAACAGATACTATACAGAGCAAAATGGACTTTATTGCTAGGCATTTTTCAAATAGTAATATTTGTTACTTTGGAAATTTTCATATTATAGTTGAGCAACAGAGAACACCACAGCAAAACTAATGATATGCACTATTATAATTGTGATTTGAAATTATTTTTAATTTGATCAGTTATATTTTCCTTTTCTCTAAACCTCAGATACAATTCATCTTCATTTTCTTAAAGTGGCGTTGTTTATCAGTTGCACCGAATCAGCTTTGTATTTAATAGATCTTGCTTGGAAATACAGAAATAGCTGTTGGAATTGTACCCTCTAAAATAAAAGCATTTTAAACTGGGAGACTTGTTCCCTTTCATGCATGAATTCATAGTCCAACTACCAAAAGTACAACAAAGATGTCAAAGTCCAGCTATAAAAAATGAATATGAGGGTGCCAAGCTCTGCTACAATGCAATTTCAGAGTGGACATGGGGATTTATGTATCCCTAAACCTGTGTAATCATGATAAGTTAAGTTTTAAATGAAGCCAGCCAGATTTTCTCCAGAGCTTTCCTGTGTGCTACTTTCTCAGTTTCCCATCCAGAATTGAGGAAATGTTTCATCACACTTTTTTCTTTGCATTTCTAAAGCAGGACCCATACTTTAAGTACAAATCTTATAAGAAGCATTTATAGTAAATGGGATTAAAAATCTAATCACATAGCTGTACTTGGCTCCTATCTGCATAGCTTTATAGAAAAGCTTTGCATTCCAAATGCACAAAAATAAATTACTGTAGTAGTTCATGGAAGGTATTTCTTATTTTATCCAGTCCTCTCCAGGTATAACTTTTCAAGACAATTTTTTTAAAGAGCACTGATTATTTATTTATTTATTTATTTATTTATTTATTTATTATTTTGGACCAGGGACATACACAATCTGTTGGTGATATATGTTAAAGATGCAAGTGAGAAAATAATACTGCTGCTACCAATAAACACATAAACTGATGCCCTCCTGAGTCAATCACCACTGAAACTCTCAGCTGTCTTTATGAATATTATGAGAAATAGACATATTCCTACCTAAGTATTAAGGGATATGAAGTAGTCACTGCAGAAGGCAGAAAAGCTTGAGATGGAGTTCTCCATCTGTGAAAAAAAAGATGTCTTTGGAACATCTCAATTTTACCACTGACATTCCATGAGAATAGAAGGAGTGAAAGGTGGGTTGTTTAAACTGTAAGATACATGGACAAAACTGCATACACTGAAGGAGAAAAACATAGTATTAAAAAAAACTCCTCTTCAGTTGAGGGACATCTAGGATTTTTTCAGGTTCTTGCTATTACAAATAATGCTACTATGAACATAATTGAACACATGTCCTTGTGGTATGATTGAGCATCCTTTGGGCATATACCCAACAACGGTATTGCTATGTATTGAGGTAGATTGTTTCATAATTTACACAATGAAGTACTACATAGTGGTAAAAATAATGACATCTTGAAATTTGCAGGCAAAAACATATTGAGTGAAGTAATCCAGACCCAGAAAGAAAAATATAATGCATTCACTGTTAAATGGCTTCTAGACATAAAGCAAAGAAAAACCAACCTTTCGTCCACAACCCCAGAGAACCTAGACAACAAAGAGGACCCTAAGAGAGACATACACAGATCTACATAGGAAAGAGGAAAAAAAAAAGACAAGATCTCATAAGTAAATTGGGAGTGTGAGAGTCATGGGAGAGGGTAGAAGGGAAGGAAGAAGAAGGGAGGGGAGCAGAAAAAAAATATATAGCTTAATAAAATAAACTCCTCATAGAAAGACAGCTTACAACTAACATATGATAGATCATTATAAACAGTAATGGTGTGGGAGATCCTTCTGTATTTGTGTTGCTTTCATTGGTTGAATAAAGAAACTGCCTTGGCCTTTTGATAGGGTGGAACTTAGATAGGTGCGAAGACAGAACTGAATTCTGGGAGGAAGAAGGGCAGTGTGGCAAAATGCCATGAAGCTCCTGCCTGAGACTGACGCTGGTTAGAATCTTTCCCTGTAAGCCACGACCTCATGGTGTTACATAGACTGGCAGAAATGGATTAGATCAGGAAGTGAGAGTTGACAAAGAAGAGGTTAGATATAATGAGCCAGGCAGTAATTTAACTGATACAATTTCTGTGTGGCTACTTCGGGGGTTAAGCTAGCCAGACAGCAGGATGCAGCTGCTCCTCATACAACACAGTAATAATGAACTCTTTCAACTTCTTGACTTTGTCCTAAACCACAAAAACATCACTATGAGACTAGCACTGTTATTAATCATATTATTAATTTTCTATTTTACTTATTTTTATAAACGGAAAACCTCAATGGAAGTGAGGTTATTCATGTACCCATGATCACACATTGGAGTTGTAGGTCTGTCGACAGTCAGACTAGAAACAATACAGTTCCAGGCCAGCATCACCAATACTTGGCTGAGTCTATTACTCTACATCTCCAGTGTGCTTTTGTTCATTTATGGGAACAAAAACAAACCCACCCTTCATCTCCTTCACTGGATTTACCTGTTACCTCTTTGCGGTTAATCATTTTTGGTTGTTGTTGCATATGTATCTAATTTATATAATTTCCTAATTATTTAATGACCATCCCTTACAATTGTCTGAAATGTGTCTAACTACCTACTGATTTATAGTCAGAAAGCCATATGTACTGAGGCATTTATACAGGAATGTGAGGCAATAAGTTGATAATCACTACTGAAATCCAAAAAAAAAAAATTGAGAAATCTCTTCTATTCCCCCCAATAGATGACTCTTCAATTCTGAACTCTCTAGTCTTTGTGAATTCTGAGAATATTATCTCTTCATTAGTTTGTAATTCTACTTACACATCAACACACAGTGAATAGCTAGCAATCACATTGAGAAGATGATATAATAAAACATAGGCAGTTGTCAACAGAGTTTCAAAGGGAAATCAGTTGTTGAGTGAGTACACAGTTTTACAGTGTAATAGCGTCTTACAGGGGGTTGGGTAATAAAGTCAATGATTTGATGAGAAAATCAACTAAACAAAAAAGTTTCCCCAGAAGAGACCTCAAATCATTTATACTATTCTATTATCTACATGGCGTGATTTTAAAAATGTCTCTTGATAGAGTCACCTGATGAATATGGGAATAAGAAACATTTCTTTTCATAAGTGCAACATGCAGCACTTTGATTGCATTTAAGGGTTATATTTTATATTCAAGCTCTGTTCAAGAAAACTATGTACAGTTAAATTGCATGTATAAAATATACATTTTATGCACTATCGGGCACATTCATAAACACAAAGGTAATCATTATATGAAATCACTTGGTTCATCTACTTATTGAATCATAACTGCAAATGAACATATATCCTCCATTTATGAGTTTTTATATGTACCCTTTGCAAGCTGTTGGTTCTAAAGGCCCTAGAGTTTTCAAAGAAATGCAGGTTCTTGCCATTCCTCTTTGTTAGAACTAACTGACATGCCCTTTTGCTGAAATACTATACACCTTGACTACAAGACAAAGAGAAATCAGCTAGAACTGAAGTGGATGCTTTCTCCCCTGTTGGCTAAATTCTATTGTTCTGAAAGGCGCCACACAAGCTGCTAGAGAAGAAAAGTCTTCAACAGTCCTTTTCATCTGTGAACCACTAAAACTACAATATCAACCTGCCAGACATGTCTCCACTTGAGGTGATACATTTTTCTGAAAATGTTGCTTGACCCCAAGGAGACTACATTTTTGCTGCACCTCACAGCCCAGTTAAGAATATCACTTAACACTATGTACTTACTTAATCTGCTCTCCTACTGTGTTTTTTAACCTTCCTTTAAGAGAACCACGTTAACAACCTTATCATGCTGTGGATTTCCTACACAATCAGCTTGAACTAATAAGCTAATGCTTAACTTTGCCTTAAATTATGTTATTTTCCACACACCTCCCCCCATGTTTGTGTATGCATGTGTTATGGTAATCTTTTGACGAAAGCAGTTTTGAAGCAACTTTAAACAAACCAAATATCTAGCACAAATGTTGGTATATATTTATATACACCACATGTAGATATAAGATGATAGGTTCAGCTTTTTTGTTTCCTATTCTGGGTCAGATGAGTCTAGTAACTTCTTCCCTTCTAAAATACAGGCAAAGGTCTGCAATAAAACATCCCTTGCCTCCTTTCCCACACTGTAATTTCAGTGTTATTCAGAAAATACGGAACAAACGCTTTGTTAAGGACAGGCTTGGCAGACATCAAACACACACACCATGCTCACACATACCACACATGCACACTTACACAGACATCAGACACAGGCAAAAACACACAGAACAAATCACACACATCCAACAAACAGAGATCAGGCATACTAGCAACCACAAAGTACAGTTAGAGAGAAGACGGGAAAAGTGGAGAATTCACATCTGTGCTCACTCTTGGTCAAACTAATCCGAGGAGGTTCCTCCATCTTCATTCCTCAACTCATCACGGCTGCACGTGTTAGTGCAACATTCATCATTGATGCACATGTTAGTGCAACAGTAGCACAGGTATTATGGGGGCAGACAACTGCTCATTGAAAAGTAGAAGGTCTCCTCCTAAAGAGAGAACACCTGGCAATGTAAACCTGGTCAAAACTCATTGCTCTGAGGAGGACTTAGACCCTATGATGGAATCCACCACTAATGCTTAGTTGAATAGTTGTGCTGCCAAGCTGCCTTCTAAAAACCTTTCTAGAAGCCCTGCCTCTGATAACTAACTCACCTACCTGATGTATCAATATAGTTGAAATATTGATTGATGACTTTATCTGCTCAGTTATTATAAAGATCTTATGAAATAGCAGACATACTGAAACATGGATTTGTGGTGAGCTAAATCTCCACATCAGCATTAACCATATTTGACTAAAGAATAAAATGTCTCTTATTTTTGCTGCTTTAAGTGATATATTTCTTGTATCAAGAGATGGCTTTCGAGTGAGAGGGGAGTGCTAATTCTCTGACTTGGACTTACTGTTTTCCCTAGAAGAAAACCAAGCAGCTAAGATGTCTAAACCATTCACTTTTGGTATCTGTTACTTAACCCTTAATTCCCATGCAGATGTGCTTAACTATTAAGATTATTTTGAGCTGGACAGTGGCATATCATGGGTATGAACTCCCAGATATTATCCAGGGAGTTGCCAATAAGACTGTGCTTCTCTTCAATGTTGAACACTTTGGAAAAGGCTTTTGTATTCGCCTGCACTCTACTCTTGGTGGTTTGAAGTACACAGTGTATTTTCATTTTCTAGAGCCTCTAAAATGGTTGGAATTTGCATTACAATGCAGAGATAGTACTGTATGCTTTATGTTAAGATTGGGTCACCCCTGCACTTGCTCTAAATTACATTCTATTTTGTAAAATATAATGATGGTTTCTCACATTGTGCCTGACTCTTAGATTCCATTTTTACAAGTATCTTCCATTCTCCATTTGGAGCAAAGAGGGTGACTCTGGCCCTGGGTAGTTGAATGAATGGTACTATCTGTCTAATCTAACACCATCTACATAGCATAGATGATATATGTCTTATTCCCAGGCATACAAAAGGTATACCCTAGAAGTTGATTATAGTTAACTGAGACTGTAAGGTCATGTGGGAGTTTTAAAGTCATATTAGGGAAGCCAAGCATGTTCACGGACTTATCAGATATTCCAAATCAAAAAAGAATATGACTCCCGCACCTCGACTCCAAACAGGTTTAGACACCCAGCATTGTGATGGCAATCACTGTACTTGTCTGTCTTCTGACCACTCTGTGTGTGCAGCAAGAGATTGTCCCCTAGACTTTAGTTCAACTTGATCCCTGCGGTTGGTTTTTCCTATTCAACTGTTCTCTGCTGATCCTACGTTTGTCTCACCAGGACTGCTGGTTCTTTCTCCTTAGCTGGGGTTACCAAGGAAAGTTTGACTATCTGGCGGATTGCATCATTGAAACTACCACACATTGTGAATTTATTGTTGTTCTATAAATTCTTACAGTCTGAAATGACAAAAATGTGTTCATGTTTGTTTCTGTCATAATGTACTCAGTAGTTAGAGGTTCCCTAGTGAGTCTTAGAAGGGGTAAGGTATTTTTGAGCAAAAACATCTTTTTATTTCCTTTACGGTTGTACAGTTATTTGACACATCTATTTGCTAGCAATAGTAGTTTAATAAAGCTTCATCTATGGGAATACTTATACTTTTTTAAAATAGAATTTGGTTTGGGACATATTTGTGTAATAAAATTGCACAGGCTAGAATGAAACTGAGGACTTTATCATTTGTTTTAATTGTCTACGCTAGAGATAAACGAAGCCGAGAGTGCATTATCTATGTATTGAAGCCAAGTTATTGTCTAAAATTAAATTTTTATCTACAATGAGCCATTTAGAACAATGATTGTCGGAAGACTAAAAAGCAGAATAAGTGCAAGCATAAATGTTCGTCCACATTTTAAACAGCCTGGCTGATTAAAGCTATGAACAGACACTAAATCTTCAGCAGGCTTGTCCCACCACTGTTCCCATGGGATGCCACCATCAATCCAAAAAGGGTTGGAGTTGACAAGGGTAAAAAATCTACTAAGTGAGAAGAAGTGTGAAATTTGTGTGTTTCTAGAAGTGTTTGTCATAATTTCAGAGTTCTCAGATAGTTTATCATATTTCTGCATGGTAGTTCTTAAATAAGTTAGCTCACGAGTCTAATTAGATCATATGAGAACATTAGAAGTTCACTTATTATCTAATTGAAAACATGTTATGATCTCAATTTTGTTCAATTATAATGCAGAGTGATTTTCAAAGTGTGAATGGCACTCAGGCCGTCATTAAATTAGCTCTGAAGCCCACCTTCCTAATAATGCATGACCAATTTTCAAAACTAGTTTGGCTAAAACTTTTAAACTCATGAACAAATTTAAGCCCTAAAAGCCTAGGGAGGGGGTAGAAGAAAGGGAAAGAGGAGGGTCAAGGAGAACTTGAGGGAATGGGATAGTCAAGATGGAGGAAGAAGAGATATGAGAGCAAGGAAAGAGATATCTTGATTGAGGGAGCTGTTATGGGGTTAGGAAGAAACCTGGCTCTAGAAAACTTCCCAGGAATCCTTAAGGATGACCCCAGCTAAGAGCCTAAGCAATAGAGGAGAGGGGGCCCAAACTGGCCTTGATCTGTAGTCAGATTGATGAATATCTTAAATATCATCATAGAACCTTCATCCAACAACAGATGGAAACAGAGGCAGAGAACCACATTGGAGCACTGGACTGAGCTCCCAAAGTCCAGTTGAAGAGTAGAAGGAATGAGAATATGAGCAAAGAGGTCAAGACCATGAAGGGTTCATCCACTGAAACAGTTTACCTGAGCTAATGGGAGCTCACGAACTCCAGTTGGACTGGGAAAGAATAAGCATAGGACCAAGCTAGTCCCTCTGAATGTTGCATGGCTGGGGCAGACTGAGGGGCCATGGGCAGTGGCACTGGGATTTATCTCTACTGCATATACTGACATTTTGGGATCCTATTCTCTTTGAATGTATACCTTGCTCAGCCTAGATGTAGTGGGAGAAAAGGCTTGGACTTTCCACAAAGCAAAGTGCTTTACCCTTGCTTAAGATTGGGGTGGGGTGGGGTGGGAGGGTGTGTGGAGGGAATGGGGGGAGGGGAGGGAGTGGGAATTTGGATTGGTATTTTTTTAAAAAAATCTAATAAAAAATCTCATCTGTTACCCTACAATAAAGGCTTCTTTTACTGTATCTCAAATCAATAAAATTTGACTGAGAATTTTTTTAAAAAAAGCTTAAGGAGCATATTGTCTCATAAATACTAAAAGTAAATTTCAGGTGGCATGAAGACACAACAATTTCCATTTTTATTTGTATATGGAACAGTTTCTTCTCCAGATGAAAGTATCCCTCTTCCAAGTACACTTCTTCCAATCCAAATCTTTGCTCTCGGAAAGACGTTCTTATCTGAGTACAACTGGTCCAGCATGGCTGGAGTTTGTGGTGAGAACAACATTCCTGTGCTGGGTCTGAAAACGCCTAAACATCAGCCCTCCAGGTCTGTGCAGGGATTGTCAAGCTGAAGCCACTATGTAACCATGTGTTTCCTGGGTGTTTTGTTTATTTAAAAACACGATTCACTTTATTTTTTAAAAAAAATAATAATGGTGAAAATAGAGGGTGGTAGTTGTCTCACTGTTCCTTTTGACACTGAAGTGTGTGGATTCTTTCTTTAGAGAATCTAGAAACATGGGAACCACACTATGCACAAAGAGGGGCCTTGGGAAATGAATACTTTTCTTTAAAAATCAAGAGAATTCTAACATTATAAATGATTGTACTGGTGTATAGTGATAATAATTAAATGTTCCTTGTTATCTCCCGTTGCCCATTAGTTTTATAGTTATGTTTCTGTTCATGTCACTGTGGAGAGGATTCTGGAACAAACTAGGTAAGAAATCTTGACTTGTGTTCACCCTCCTTCAGTCCCACTGCCAACACAGAGTAAGGCACTGTACTATGGACGAGCGTGACATTGACTTGCTTATTGAGAAAGACTCAACGACATGAGAGAGATCTTAGCAACGCTTTGCTCTTTTCAATAATCAGTGACATGCTGCCTTTAACAATTTGTTGGACTGCTTTAACCATACTCAAAAGTGTCTTACCAAATCACTTCAAGCAAGAAAACAAACAAAAATAAGCTTTTATTCCAGCATTCAGTTTTAAATTATGAAATTCAGTGCCGGGCAGTAATTTAAAGAAATTGATTGCAGTGTAAAACCTGCTTTTTCCCTTCATCTTCATGTCAGTTGAAAAGTATTTGAATACGATTTAGATTTTATTCTACAATAGTTCTCTATAATTATGCTCCTACTAATTAAGGCTTTTATGGTCTGGATTTAATTCAGCTTTCCAAACTATTTTCTATCAGGTTTTTATCTGTGAGCTGTCAAAAGTAACAGCTCTGCTCTTATTTCCCCTTGCATAAAAGTCAGAAACTACTCCCAAGATTTCACCACAATTAAGCACGTGAATGCGAAGACAGATACTATAATGGAGAGAAAATTAGTTTTTCCCTCAGTGACAACAAGTACTTGAGATTCTAGGACAATCTTTCAAATAGCAAAACAACCAGGGCCGGTACTTTAGTGGTTACACAAACAAGCACTACAGGCAGATAGCTATTCCAATCAAGAGCACCATTTGTATTACATTTACAATTTGATTTGCATTCCTAATTTAAGTTATTCAGTGTGAAATATTTTATTGAAAATTTTAGGTGTTGCCATGCATTGTTGTCTGTTGAACTGTTTGTATGCAATTAACTACCATTTGCTCCTCATGACTTATTCTTTATTATCACATGTGCAGTTTGATGTTTAGTTTCCACTCACTAAAAAACAACACTGTTGAAAAGGGAAGGGAAGGAAAAAGAGCAGGAATTTGATATTGAGTTAGTTATATTATCTTAATCACACACTTCATAGGAAGACAATTTTATAAGACTAGTAAACTATTCAAGTACTATAATTATAACCACAATGTATAGCAACTGTGTGTCTTTTCTTTCCTGTTCTTATCTTTCTGTATTCTTAAAAATTGTTTATTACTATTAAAATTTTATTGTTTTTATTGTGCTATACAATTTCCTTCACTCCCCTCTCTTCCTCCCCTTTCTCCTTCTACCCTTTACCTTGGACCTCATGCTTCTAATTTACGCAGAAGATCTTGTCTTTTCTCCTCCTACTTAGATTTAAGTATGGCTCTCTTAGGGTCCTCATTGTTGTCTGGGGTTGTGGACTGTAAGCAAGTTTTTCTTTGCTTTATGTCTAAAATCCACTTATGAGTGAATACATATTACGTTTGTCTTTCTGGGTGTGGGTTAGCCTATTCAAAATGTTTTTTTCTAGATCCATCCATTTGTTTGAAAATTTCAAAATTTCATTGCTTTTTAGTGCTGTGTACTACTTCATTTTGTAAATATACCACATTTTCTTTATCCATTCTTCTGTTGAGGTACATCTAAGTTGCTTCCATTTTCTGACTATTACGAATAATGCTACTATGAACAAAGTTGAACACCTGTCTTTGTGGTATGATTGAGCTTCCTTTGGGTATAACCCAAAAGTGGTATTGCTGGGTCTTGAGGAAGTTTGTTTCCTAGTTTTCTGAGAAATTGCCACACTGATTTCCAAAGCAGCTGTACAAGGTTTCACCCCCACCAGTAATGGGGGAGTGTTCCCTTTACCCCACAGCCTCTCCAGCATAGCATATGAATCTCAAATGGCTGCAAGACACCTAAGGAAATGCTCAATATTTAATCAGCAGAGAAATGCAAATCTGAGATTCTATCTTACACCTGTCCGAATGGCAACATCTGTGTAATAACTTCAAGCAATGATACATTATGTTAACGGTTGGCTCTGAGACCAACCCGATGTAGTGTTTGATGAATGACCTAGTCTTAAGCATCATAAATATGGTATCTGATTTGTTTTGATATTGAATTAATCAGAGTCACTGCTGGGTTGTCTGCCATGAATAGCACTCTCATGAATTTAAACAAAGGGAACGTGATTCATAAAGCACACCACCACTGGAACACAAGGCAATATAGACAGGGAGAAATAAAAACAGGAGAATGAAAGCATGTCTAGAGAGAAATGATGTTCACACACTAAAAACCCGAGCCTTAAAGCTGTTGGAGTCCAACTTTGTGGCTGTGTGAAAAGAACTCTATGAATCTATGAGCTGTGGTGATTTGCTAAAGCAAGATCTATTAACTGTCAAAACACCTCATAAGGCAAAGTTCATGATGATTATCTCATATTGGAGTCCCACTGTCTCTACTGCAGGATGTGATTCTGCTTCACTAACATTGACCAAGGTATCTTATATGCCTATTCTGCAAATGGGTGCATTCTAAATAAATAAATAAATAACAAAGTTACCTGAGGGACATAGGATCAGTCAAAAAATAGTTCTAACATTTTGAATTCTATTATTTATTGGTGACCTTAATAATTAAATGACTGACATGAAGTCAATGAGTACTTTTTAATTTTTTTGTAAACAACTTTTTTCCTGGATCAATAGAATATAGAAATATGAAGCTACACCAGCATTGCTTGCACTATCTGTAAAATGAAGGCAATTTCTACTGATTCCTAGAATTATATGATGATTTATAAACAATAATGTTCATGAGGCACCTGAAATGGATTTGGCATATTCTCTTCAGTATTCTTTTTGGTTTCCTTTCCGTTTTTATCTTTAGGTTTTATAATCTAAAGTTAGAAAATGAATGGTACATCGTGTTCGGGTATTGGCTTTGAGGCCAGCTCTATGTAGTGTTTATTAATGACCTGGTTTTAGTATCAAGACTATGCTATCCAATTTGATTTGATATTAAATTAATCAAAGCCACTGCTGGTTTGTCTGACACAAATGCAACTCCATACAAATTTAACTCAATGCAAAAGATTCACAAAACCCCAGGCAGAAGATGTAGTAATGTTCTGAAACCACAACAGCACTTCCTATAGCACCGTTTTCCGAGCAGTTTAAGATTTTCAGAATGATCGAGAGGAAGAAAGAGTTTTGACATGTTCCCCACCCCTGTACATGCAATGATTCCCCACTACCAGTATTCTTCATTGAGTATCAGGCTTGTCACAGCTGATAAACCCAGACAAGTCATCCCCCTAATCACACAAAGTCCATCGCTTATAGTGAGATTTGCTCCAGGCATCGCACATTCTGTTGTTTTTGACAAATTAGAAATGGCATAAATCCATCACTGTCACATCAGACACAATAATTTCAAAAATAGCATCAGAAGTCCTCTCTGCTAACCGGATCTATCTCTTCTTTTCCTTTTAATGGTGGTCAGTACTCTTTTATCTGTTTCTATAGTTTTTGCTTCTAAAAGAGTCATTGGTGTAGGCTTTCATATGACATCATTTCGATTAGTGATGAATTTAAGTCGACAAATCTTTTGCGGTTGACATCTCATTTTTTTCCTTAAAATTGATGTAGTCTGTTGTTTGCGCGTGCAGAGCTATCATTCACCTGATGAAGCTACAACTTCAATGTTTTCAAAATTTGCAGCTGTACATAAATATAATATGAATATAGGAATGCAGAATTTGGTGCAAACAGAGCTTTTTTAATTTCTTTCGGTAAAAAACAGGAGTCTTGAGTAGTGTACCATAGGGGCAAGATTATATTAATCTTGTTGTAAAATCACATCACTTTGCCTTCCCGTCAGCAATTTTATTCACAGCAGAATTTTGAACACCACACTTGAGTATATGTAAATGGAAGTGACAAAGAGAGATTGAAAATAAACTAAACATAACAGAGACATATACAAAATAAACAGAAATGTCTGATGTGGTTGGAATGATATGAGCCTCATAGATTCACATATCTGAATACTTGTTTCCAGGAGATGGAAGTGTTGGGAGATGTGGGATCTGTAAGAAATAGAATCTTGCTGGAGGAAGTCCATTACTTAGGGTGGGATTTGAGTGTTTATAGCCATGCTTACTTCCTGTTTTCTGCTCTGTACTGCTTCTTATGTACAGATAAAACATGATTATCCTGCCTCCTCCTCCTGTAGCCCTGCCTTTTCCACCATTATAGAATCTGATTCCGTGGAACTACAAGTAAAAAAAATCCCTTTCTCTTCTAAGTCAACGAAGAGTAATTAACACATCGCCAAAGCTATATTATAGAAATAACATTTAAGTAAAAATTTGGCTTTCTTTTTTTTTTTTTGAGGTTAAGATTCCATTTTGGGGCACATGCAGAAGAGCAAACAAGTAGAACTTACAAAGGAATTCATATCAAAGAGACTAGGTTGTGCCGAATATCTACACCACAGTCTGTACATCTGAAGCTCAGGGAACAAGGCAGAAGACGAAGACACAGGAAGAGCCTGAGGAGCTGGGATGTTTTCTGTGAGGTAATGTCTAATACAAATGACAAACACGCTGCATCAATGAAGTCTTAAAAATATGGCTGCCTAAACAAGACCTACACAGGAGCAATAACAGCTGACCTCCCAATGTAGATGGATAGCGTCTCTCAAGGCTCTACCCCTGAATGAAGAGCTATATACAAGCTATTAATTCCTTCTGGGAGAATGGATCTTCTCCAGGGACAAGTCCCCGAATAGGTCCATGTTAGTCAGCCTTATACAAATTCATAGAAGAACAATACAAAATGAATTCAGTGGGCTGTAATGAATTTATAATTATATGTTACAAATGTCTATGCTATGGTATATACTGATATTTGAAGAAAAGGTTATAATTCTAACAGGGAGCAAGGTGGATTTCAGAGGACTTATAGGAAAGCAGGTAAGGGTTAAAATGGTAAATACAATTCTCATACATAAAATCACCAAAAAAATTAGTTGAAACAAAAAATAAATTTCGTTGACAATACTGTCTAAAGTATTTTCTGGTTTTACAATCTTGTTTATTAAATACTGCATAAGTCTGGGATAAAAGGAAAAAGTTTTCACATAAAAGATATAGAGATGCTTTGTAAATATATCCCATGAAGGACTTTAGAAAGCTGATTCTACAGCCCAGTCCAGAATGAGGCAGTTATCCGGCAAGAGTCTGAAACGTCTTGCATATTACTTATGTGATGCTGACTTTTGACATTTTCTTTAAATATTACTACTTATTTTTTTTCCATTTCTTTTTTTTTTATTAAGAAAGAAAAAAAAAATTTTCCGCCTCCTCCCAGCCTCCCACTCCTCCCACTCTCCCCCCCCCCAACTTCCCCCCCTCCTAACCCCCTCCCT
>NC_022011.1:77644354-77658425 GCF_000317375.1 Microtus ochrogaster | reverse complement strand
GATCATGCTCAACCTCCTTAGCGATCAGGGAAATGCAAATCAAAACAACTTTGAGATATCATCTTACACCTGTCAGAATGGCTAAAATCAAAAATTACTACTTATTTTTATTATTATTATTAAATACTGCAGTTCAGTGTTCTCAGATTCTATGGGGATCTTGTCCCTTCTTATGTTTGTGAGCCAATTCAGCTTCTGTGAGCTTTAAATAATGAATAGCTCTGAGAGTAATATTTTCCTTCTAGAGTTTCAAATTATATTGAGTAGGGAGTGCTAGAGCAGGGCACCAAATATCATCCTTTAGTCTTATTCATTCTCTCCCTGTCTCTTTGTGTCTGTCTGTATGACTGTCTGTCTCTCTATCTCTCAAACACAGAAAAATGATTCTAGAAATACTCAGATTCCATCGAAGGATGCTTTTAGCAATTAGTTATTCAGAAAGCCTGATTTAAGATCTGTGGACTTTTTTAAAACCCACGAAACATTTGAGACAAGAAACGCCAGACGAAGAAAGCCAAAACAATAAAATGTAAGCTGCTTTCTAGTTAAATCTGTATAAAAGCAGGATTCTCTGCAGAGCCCACTAGAGCCAGTCTCAGTTCAAGCGCAGACAATTTTAACAGGCTCATTTTGAAGAGGACCGACTCTCAGCAATCTGCTCCTGGAACCTAAGGACCATTTGAATTGTGCTGTTCCAGTAACAGCTCTCAGGAGATGAGACATCTGCAGGGAAGGGACGGAACGAACGGTGTCAGCATATGGGAGGGTAATTTGCCACCCTGTTCAGTACCACCTCAAAATAAATGGCGCCACTTAGCCGCTGATTGGTTTTATGACTTTTGCCAAAGCACCTATAAATGAGAACTCTTCAACTTTTGTTTATTCATAAAGAATCTTATAACTACAGTAATTATTCTCCATATTCCCGTATTCTAAATATCCTCAAAATATGCACACTCTCTGGTGTCTCACTGAATGGCATCATTCCTGAGAAAGCAGGCAGTAGAAATTAGAATGTGTTTTTTCTTTGTCCTGTCTGCCCAGCAATTCTCAGCCCTGTTTCATACAGTAACGTGTTCTACCCTGATGTTATGGAAATAACTATATGGCTTAGATAGATGAACTATAATATACTTCCTAAGGTCAATAACCTATGACTGAGAGAGGATGGCTTCCTTGTCAAATTGAAAGGCCAACAAAAGAAGGGAACGATGTGGCCAGATCCACAAGAAAAAGAGATCACACCATGAACTGAAAGCCATGTGATGAGTTCTTTGGCTTAAGTCCCCACTGGGCTCCAGGATGACTTAGGCACACTGAGTTACTCTAGTCTATAGATTCATTGCACAGTCTCTACAGTAAAGCTACTTGAGGTCAAATCTTGGCGCTGCTGCTGTGTTCCACATAGTTCCGAATATACTGTTTGCTTCATTCTGAGACAAAGTCTTGCTCTGTAGCCTGGGCTAATCTGCAGCTCACTGGGCTCACAACTCCACCTCTGGGATTCCAGGTGTGTGCCACCACAACCAGCTCTGATTAACAGATATGAATTAAAATAATAATAAGGCCTCTGTGACAGCTCATCCATAGAGGTGACAACAAGTCAGGTGGTAAGGAAACCTCATAAGGGTTGGGGCAGGCTTTTGTTCTTGTCTTTGTAGAAAAATATTCATCTTCAAAAACTTAAGAAAGCCTGGATATCTAGATGACTAAAGATAAAAGATAATTATCTGGATAGGATCACCAAGCAAAGAGAATTATGACTTGTGAAGACATGTCATCTGGGGGTAAGAATCTCTAAATACTAAATAGAATTATAGTCACAATTCACTTAGAAATCAAAGCTGACTTTAGAGTTGGACAATGGTTCTGTCCTTCTCTAAATCCAAACATGTTGTCAAAAGAAAAATTCAGAGTTTCTGTCTCATGTCAAGAGCTGTCTGGTATAGGACAGAAAAAAAGAAAAAAAAATAGAAAATATTTTATTTTTCTTTATACCTATTTTTTTCCCTGTGGTGCCTTTCATCAAATATATGCCTTTATAAATAATGTTTAAATTTTCTACAATGAAAAATAATTTTTTCTGAAGTCATCTTTGAAGTTAACAGGAAGATGGGGCCCCACAACAACAACTCCACCTGGTTGTTATAACGTCATGATGCTGATAGCACTACTATAAGACCTGTTTTACTAGCTGCTCAAGATGGTTCCAACTTGGTTAGTTAAAATGGTGCACTTTTTTTTTTTTTACAATGTTCTGGCCAGAACTCCAACTAGGAGCCTCATAAAAATTCTACCAAATACTGAGAGACTATTTGTAATTCTACCAGACAGTAATCTTGAAACTTAGCCATCATTTTGCTTTCAAAGTATCCCAGAGAAAGAACATCGCCCCCATGACAGCTGGAAGTAATTCTAGAAGATGATGCCCCTATCCCAACAAAGTTTGTCCTCAGGGTTAGGGATATCATTTAGGAGTTAATTATAATTGTTATAGGGTTGGAGATTGGGGGAAATTATGTAAGCTCAGGGATCTCTTTTAAAGAAAGATAATGGACAGGATAATAGATTAATGTGAGCTTATTCACACTAATTATAATAGTGAGTAATAGAGTGAATACTTGTGAGCTATTATTTATAGGCAATTTACACTGGTATAGATTCTTATATTGATACATTGATACTTAAAGTATATTAAATACATTCCTATTTTCATCTAATATTTGCATATATAGGCAAATTTATTTTGTCATATTGCACGCATGCATGCTTCTACCTCTGCTTAAGATATTTTGTATATATTTATCATATTGCAATACACATTTCTACCTCTAATCAAGATAATGATGCATTGTTTAAATTTTGAGATCATTGTCCTTGTTTGTTGCACAGTTCTTTAAAGATTGCTTAATATTCTAATATAAAGTCTTAGACTTTAAGTTATATAGATATTAAAAATTACAGGTCAATAGTCATTTAGTTTGTCATAGACTAACCAGATTCTTTAGATACATAGAGATTGTATTCCACATACATAGGTAATCTTCAATTACTTCAAGGAGCTGTATAATATGGCATTTAAATAACTTGGGGTTCTGTTGACCTGAGACCTGATTGCTCCTAGAAGCATCAATCTATTCCTGAAAGAATGTTGAACACCAAAGAAACTCAACTTGAAGCTTGTTTTGTTCTTGGCAAAACTGGCCTTTGAGCAAGGAACTGCCCATACATCAACCACTGACAAATGCATGGTATCCAGACAGGACAAGCAGAATACAAGAAAAAAGACTGTCAAATCTTGCCAAGACAGGGTAAGATGGTTTTGAAAAATTTCCTGCCTCTGAAAATGGTTTGTCAGTTACTCTAAGCCTTCAAAGTAGGTTGCTCCAACATTGCAAATGAGACTTTTGGTGATTGCCCAGGTAACCAGTTGTTTCTGTTATTTGTTGCACATTTTGAAAGTTGCTTGATTGCACTTCGTGCTTACTCAAGTAATATTGTTTCCCTTTTCGGGTCTTCAATGGTGTTGAAGACTAGATAGTTGTAGTTACTTTCCTCTTATGACTTGGCCTAGTTATTTATTATACAAGACTTAAACTCATTAGGATAGGATAATTATTAAGACATTTATCACATGTTTCTTAATTGTTTATACTGGTTGTAATTTTAATTTTTACACCTCATATTTGCTCTTATTGTAATAATTTTGTTTTAGGCTTAGAACTTTCTTACTTAAACAAAAGAGGGAGATGCTGCATGAATTCCTACATCCAGTAGCCTTTAAGTTATCCGACTACTTGGGCATGGCCTCTTATACTATATATACTGATGTAAAGCACACATCCAGGCTCTCTTCCCTTGCTGTGATTCGGTTCATGTTCCATGTTTGTGCAGATGACTGTAATCTATGAGTAAAACCCCAAATAAGTAACCCTCTATTATACCCAAATCTGAGCTAGTGTGGGTTTTCTTTTAAGCGTCCATCTTCAATATTGTTGAGATAAAATGGTTTAAAGCTTACAAGGAACTAAGAAGCATATGTAGAAGACATTCAATCATATGCCTGAATGTCAAAATTATTTGTCTCAGTTAAAGGAATATAATGCATATATATATAATATTTTTCTTACATTTGAGTTTTGATCATATTACTTGAAATGGACATAGCTATGTTTATTAAGGACACTTCTCTAGTCTTTCTTTCTAACACATGGATAATAATTTCCACTATTCTCTCAAAAGCGAGGTTTTTGGAAGAACTGCAGCATAGTACTACACCAGGATACAGATGGCAGTGGTGTTATCCACTCTACAGGACATAAAGCTCTTTCTGATTCCTGCATCATCGTCCCAAGTAGACTTCTAATATGCAATCTCTAGACAAGAAGCACAGTAATTTTCTTTGAAGATCTGACCCAGTGAATCCAAAATAATGGATTTTTCTTTTGATAATAAAAGTTAATGGACTAAGCATGATTTAAAAAACACATTTGAATAAAATAATCATTAGTAGTCAACCTCATTTTGAAGTAAAATGAAAGCACTAACACATCACAACCAACACATGTGAAGTCAAGTAAAGAATCAACAAAAATAAAATATATAGCTAATTAAAAAATAAATATTTTTTATTCTTTGAAAGTTTTGTATATAAAGAAAGTATAGTATATATAAATGGTCTGTAAGTTAAAGTTCAACCTGCATTGTGGAAAGACATTTTTTCTGTTTTTTATTTCAGAGGGTGAAAGCAAGAGAGTGCCAGCATTCATATCTCACTTCTCATTGCTTGCCATTTCAACTAATTATATGCACCAGGAACTTTACTGTGTCAGGATGTATGCTGAGAAGTACTTTTAAATTGGGTGTAATCAAACTGGACAAGAAATCAAATGCACTGTGAAGAAGGAGTCTGTACTCTAGAGAGAAAGAGTCCTGAACAAAGTGCTAAGGCTGAAGATCCCACCAATGGAATGAACCCTCCTGCACCAATGGAGACAAGGACAAAATGGAGAGAATCAAATGATTTTTTTTTTAAATGTTTGAGTTCCTTCCTTACTAAACAAGCAAAATTCAGAGGGGCCTGGCTGAGGCCAGTCATTTCCCTCACCGGCCTGTCATTATGATGTGACAAACACAGGTATGTGGTATTCTACCCACACTGACACAGACTACAGTAGAAAGGTTTCCCATTCATAGGAAGGCAAAATGACACGAATACCAGTCATCAGATGACGCTCCATGGGTTGACCGAGGCAGTTGAATATTCAAACAGCTACAAAGCAGATCTCAGAACAAGAAGGAAGTACAGACAACACAGCCATTTAGTGAAATTCTCTTACCAGTCTCTTGCATTCTAGTTCCTCTGTTGATCTTTTATAGTCATTAATCCCATTCCATTATACATAAAAAGTTAATTCTGCATCATTTTATCATTTCTATAAATCAATATAAATCTCTCTGTATATTATTATCAATGCCACAATCAATCTTAGCAATAGGTTTGTGTTTCTTTTAATTATCTCCTCAAGTGAATATTGAAGACCAAGAGCTTTTAGTCTGAACAGCAAAGAAATGAAAGTTTCTTAAAGAAATATACCAATTATCCTATTTGATATACATTTATTTGAGTTTAATGGTAGTCAAGCCAAATTTAGTGAGAGCAGAGTTTAATACTATTCACCATTTCTGAAATATAATTCTAGATAATTCGTCTATATTTCTGGGCTTTTTATTATTAACAAGAGATGCCATTTGAGAATTAAAGTGTAAATGGTAATATTTTGATGCTGTTAATTACTCTTAACACTTATACTAGCAATTTGATTGAAGTTGTAAAGCTTAAAATTCAACACAGTCCCTCTGCTTTTGTTTTGCAGTTAAAAATACTAACAATGATATTTCTTATCTAATATAAATGTGTACAAAACAGAGCTGTTTGACGAAAAGATCATGGTTTGAAAATGATCGTTTAAGCACTTTCTGCCTTCTCGTAGGAGCCATTTATCAGTAATAGTCTATGAAATATGCATAATCATAATGGTCTTTAAATAATAAATGGATGTTGACGCTTGTGGTTGAATTTTACAATGTTTTATGGAAAGAACATAGCGTTCCGTCTCTCATTTGGAGGCCAGTTGGAGGACTGGTTCTTGCACAAAGTGGGTGTCCTTGGGCCACCTACTGCTGCCAACGATCTCATGTGTATTCAGATGACTTTTATTTCTTCTGTTTTGTAGTCTTTGTCTTGAAAAGACAAATGGAGAAATCCCCGCTCCCACAAAGAATGCTGTACACATTCAAGGACTGCCAAAACTCAAGATAATTTTATTAAAGGGTCATGGCTAAGGGGGAAAAGAAAAGCGAATACAGCATGTTTCATGATTCCCTCTTGTTCTGCTTTTTTTTTTTGGTCATTCTGAAAATGCACTTTGTTTTTACTTTTGTTTTTTATGTCTGTGTCTGGGTATGTTCATGAGATTGCAAGTAACAGAGGGCAGAAGTGTAGGATGCCCCTGGAGCTGGGGTAATGGGCAATTGTGAGCTATCTGATGTGGACGCTGGGAACTGAACTTGGGTCCTCTGAAAGATCACGATGTGTTCCTAACTGCTGGGATCTGTCTCCAGCCCTGTTCATTTCTTTTCATCACAAGAATCATCATAGTATTCAAGAGACACATATAAAATTGTCATTTATATATCTAAGACAGCTATAAAGATATAAAATTTATAATATCAAAACATTGAGAATCAGACACAAATAGCAAGTACAATTTAACAGTTTGATACATTCTATTGCTTGGTTTTGTGTAGCTTATTTTACAAAGGAAAAATAAATTTTAAGTGTGAGACCATACTATGCATTTTTTTCTTGTAGCATTACTTAGATGTTATTTCATTACACCAAAAACTTAATTCCTTAAAGAACAATTATTGCTACCATTTTTAACAGACTTCTAAATGTTTTATAATGTTAAGCATTGATTATCATGATCATAGTTTCAGGGTCACCCATTTAATCAACTCTAATACACAGGTTCCCTCAGGAATTTAATACTTTCTTTAAAACGTCTCTAAGCATACATTGGCTTGGAAGATGGTTTTTTATTATCCTGCATTTGACAAATACTGTCTATGTATCGTCACATTAATCATGATTTTTAAGAGGAAGAATACAACTGTAAGTGACAAAGCCAGAAACATTATAAAGGAAAAAATATACTTAATATTTTCTTAGGGCCTCCTGGGCTGTCACAGGCCACAGACATCCCCACAGACCCCAGCTGTAACTGGGCCACAGATCCCAACATGGTTCTCTGTAGCAGCTTGGGCCTAGTAGACACCCTGGCTCTGGTGAAGGGACTGGTGACTCAGGTGGGAATGGTTGTGACCCTAACCTAGGGCCTCTTTGAGACCTTTGGTGGCAATGTAAGACCCGGACTTCAACACAGACCCCAGCCACAGTAAAGCCATAGACCTCAACATGACCCTCAACAGTGGCTGGGTATGGATGTCACCATAGCCCCAGTGACAGTATGGCCCTGAAACACCAACATGGCTTTCAATCTCTGGTGTCTGCACAGCCTTCGATGGTAATGGGTGCATTGGACATCAGCACACACCCTGGCCACAGTAGGGCGATGAACCCTGACATAGTCCTTAGCTGCAACTCTGGCCCAGACATCACTATTATCTTGTATAGCAGGGCAGGCCACTCAGATCTGGATGTTTCCTTCCCCTTGGACACAAACCTGGCTTCAGGTGGCTAATCTGACCCTGGGCATCCTCATGGTGCCCATATGTCATTCCAGACCCATGGCTATAAGGCCATGGATCCCCGACATGACTCTCAGTCTAGGAAGAATGTGAGATGAAATCAGGGGGCCATGCTGATTTGTCCACGTCCTTGGCTGGTCCTGGGAAAGCTAGACACCACAGAAGAGAGCAGGCTCCTGCACAATGGAGAGATGACACCCACCCCTCACCACAGGCCAGGGTGTACTGATCCTGAGAGTATTCATGTGAGAGAAATGACTCCACCCACTCACCCCAAATAGGCAGCACCCGGGGTCTGGGCTGACCAATTTGGCCACTATTTAGGCCTACAGCTGAGCCTTGGGTTGACCCATCCTAGCATCTACACCATCTATGACCAGCTGGAGCTGGTGGAGAAACTGGTCCTTTGAAAGGATATTCACAAAATTTCCAAGACTCGTGGAAGCCACAGCCTATCCCAGAGAAGTTCCAGTTAGGATTCAGTGAAGATGCTGTATAAGAAACCAGAGACCTTGAACCAGACCAGTGACTCACTGCAATGAACATTTGACAGTAAAACTGATGGGACAAACAGGGATTCTATATGGCACAATGGAGCCTCCATTGCCACCAGGATGAATAAAGAGGTGATGGAGAAGCAGGAAAGAACGAGAAGCAAAGAGATTTTTCTGATGTTGTAGACTTTATACCATTTTGGTTGTGGGATTTCTGTTGGTTGTTTTTTTTTTTTTGACTTTTGCTTTTGTTTGCTTGATTGCTTACTTTGATTTGTTTCATTGTGTGTAGGGGTCATGGCAGGAATAAGGGGAGAACAGGGGGACACAGAAGGTGAATGGGATTGGGGTTTGTGATGTGAAACTCCAAAAGAGTCAATAAAAAAGTTATTACAAAAAATAGTTTCTTTGTGAGCTTTGAGAGTTCATTTTACTTTGCTAGGTAATTGTTAAAAACATGATATATAGAATCCCAAATTTCCTATTCTCTAGTTTCTATAGGACAGAAGTTCAAATTTTATAATTCAGGATATGACCAAGTTGTTACTAGGATTCCATCATAGGCATTGATGTGAAAGAAATTGATTTTGAAGCCCCTTTATGCTGTAGGTATAATTCATTTTCTTGCAGCAAGGGACTCAAGGTTTAGGTTCTTGCTGAAGGCCATGCTGAGCTCTCTGTATTACTTACAGTTTTTTGCTACATGGTTTTCTTCATATGATGGTTTAATTTGTGGTAACATACTTCTTTAAAGCAAGCAAGAGAAAGATTTTCACAATATAGTTTCACGAACAGAATAACATGATCACGGGACTAGCAGATTCCACTTCTACACTATTCCAATCATTACAGGCTGGTCTCAGCCTCACTGAAAGCCTTGAAGCTTTGAAGGCAAAATTGTTGGAGGTCAGCTTAGGTCTTACACAAAAAGTTATGAATTTGAGGCATTTCAGTTAAATTGTATTATTCGTGGTTTTTAAAAAGTAAATATTTTTATATTTATGAAGTGGTCTTACATTTTTAAGGCAGGATTCAAATAGACAAGACAATTACAATGTACCATCTTAAATAATCTTAAAGATAAGAGAAATATGAATAATTTTAGCAAACTATATGTTAGATGTTTATATTATAAATATGAAATCTCTTAAAGGAAAAATTTAAATACCGATATAACCAGAGATCTTTTCAATTAAAAGATATAATGTATTGCTGTCAGTTCTAAGTTGCAATACAGTTTAATTCACCTCAATTAAATTTCCAGAAGGTATTTGTGGTGTGTATGTGTGTGTGTATTAACTAACCTTATAACTTAAAAAGCAAATCTTGAAAAAGAAGAGAAATTTACCAGATTGCAGTATTTATTACAAGATAACATGAATATAGATTAGTATTTGTCAAAAGTGAAAAAAAAATTGGCCAAAGCCATAAAATGGCTGATGTAGAAAGAAGTCCACATGTAGATGGTACCTCACACAAGTGTGCCATGACAGTTAGTACACAACAGGACAGGGTTGGTCTTGTCAAACACTGGTGCTAAGATACATAGTTCTCTATAGGGGAGAATCTAGAGTTTTATCTCATACTATAAATAGAAATTATTTCAAAATGAATTGGATTAAGTTCCTTGAGAAGGTGTAGAGACATTTTTGTCACATTACAGCTGGTGAATATTTCTTATAAGGAACATTTATGTACGTTTTATAAATAAAACTTCATTAAAATAAATCACTTTTGAAGACAAGGAGGACATTATTTGGTGAATATATGTATTTGCCAAAATCTGTGTATAAATCATTGTGGTAGGTTATTTGAAACTGTTGAGTAGAGTAGGAAAAAACAAAAAACAGTGTAATGCAGCAGCAACAAGAAAACGGAGACAAAGCTTACAAAACTGTGTTCTGCTCAGTCTCAGAAACATACAGGCTCATGATCTCTATGGAAAAGTTTTGGTGAATAGTCCAAAAATATACAGAGGGAAAAATATTCAGATACAAAAGTATATGCACTGTAATTCTCCATGTATGTGAACTTATAGTTGCCAAAAATGAATCTATTGCTCTGGGAAGCCAGGGAGGCTGCCCCTCTGAGGAGTGTGTGATTGAGTAGGAGGAAGCATGGGAGAAGCTGTCAACGTAAATGTTGGGTTTAATTTCGTCTCTAATGGGAGGATTGGTGTATAAATATGTAGAAGTCAACTGAGCTGTTCACTTGAAACTTGTATGTAAATTAAGCAATTCAATCCAAGAGCCTGTCTCCTATGTCACCGCTTTACTGGTTCAAGACTTAGAATTAGTCTTTAATGTTCGTGTTCAATCCCATTTGACTTATACTATTTCCATTTTCATTTTCCCAATGTCTTCCTTGTTAGTCTCCAGAGAGTTCCTAAAATTGTGGCATTCTTCACTGAGTTTCTGACATCATGCTAAGATTTATCTGTTCTAATAAAGACACATTGCATTTTACTCTGATGCTGCTCAACCCACTCTGGCTTCTAGAATTAGCAATCATTTAACCTATTTTCTGCGCCAAGAAACCAAAGAATTGGAGTTGCGAGAACTTAGGTAACAGTACAGTGAAAATCAACAACCATCAACATAAACGAACAAGGCTAATTCATTGCTGTCTAGCTCTTTTCATCAGTACTGTTCTGAAACAATACCGGCTGATTTTAAGGTCAGGAGTGGATGAGAAGAGGGAGACATGACAGAAGAGAAGCAGAAGAGCTCCACGGGCAGTTTCTGTACTCCTCAGTTCAAAAGGAAACTGATGTTTAGAGCTTAAAATGTATCACTGATATCATCAGGGAATTATGTTAACTGAACTTAGGAAATAAAGCACATACTGGTGCATACGCCACCTTTCCTTTGCTTCTGTTGCAAGACTGCTCTGTCCTAAAAACTACACAAGCACACAAAGTTAATTTTCATCTTGACTTTTTTTCATTTTTATCATCTATTATTTTTTATATGAAGCTACTGAAATACATAGTACAAATGGAAATTTAAGATGTCATGAATAGAATTCTGCCTGTAGTAGTAGTGTATGTGACAGAATGTGGACTATGTCTGTCACAAAGAGAATGCCCTTTCAAATTTTGATTAAGAAAGCTTGTTCACTAACAAGAATGGTCATAAGAAAGAAGATTAACCTAATCCTAATATGCCAACAGTCTGGTAAAAATGGTGTGTGTGTGTGTGTGTGTGTGTATGTGTGCGTTTGTGTGTGTGTGTGTAAGATAGAGAGACATGGAGAGACACAGAGAGACAGAGAGGCACAGAAAGACTGCAGTGAGTTTGCTCTGACTTCTGACGTCTATTTCACAAGATTCTATGAGGTGCCATTGTACAATATTTAAGATTAAATGAGCTGTCTTTGTTTAAAAATAACTGACTTCTCACTCATACTGTTAAATAACATTCATATCTAAAAACTTCCCAATGAAGATGTACAAAAGTATAGGATCAGTACAACAACTTTCAAAGCAAAGTTTGGCAATCCATGCCAGTAACTGTAAGTCCTCACTGTGTATTCTCATCCCTTGGGGTTTTCAAATTTCAACAATGACCTCAGACTTTAACTATTTTGACTTGTGTCTGAAAACCATTAGGTGTGTGTGTCTGTTTTTATAACTTTTTTGTCTCTTTTTATTATTTGTTTTTATTGGGCTCTACTTTTTTCTCTGCTTCCCTCCCAGCCTCTACTCTCCCCTTCAACCCTCTCTCAAGGTGCCCATGCTCCCAATTTACTCAGGAAATCTTGTCTTTTTGTACTTCCCATGTAGAAGAGATCTATGTATATCTCTCTTAGGGTCCTCATTATTGTCTAGGTTCTCTGGGATTATGAACTGTAGACTGGTTTTCTTTGCTTTATGTCTAAAAGCACTTATGAGGGAGTACATATGATATTAGTTTTTCTGGGTTTGAGTTACCTCAATGGATATGATCTTTTCTAGATCCATCCATTTATCTGCAAATTTCAAGATGTCATTATTTTTCTCTGTTGTGTAGTACCCCATTATGTAAATGTACCACATTTTCCTTATCCATTCTTCGGTCGAGGGGCATTTAAGTTGTTTCCTGGTTCTGGCTATGACAAACAATGCAGCTATGCACATAGTTGAGCACATGTCCTTGTGATATGATTGAGCATCCTTTGGATATATACCCAAAAGTGATATTGCTGGGTCTTGAGGGCGGTTGTTTCCTAGTTTTCTAGGAAATCGCCATACTGACATTCAAAGGGGCTGTACCAGTTTCTACTCACACCAGCAAGGGAGAAGTGTTCCCTTTACCCCACAACCTCTCCAGCATAAGTTGTCATCAGTGTTTTTGATCTTGGCCATTCTGACAGGTGTAAGATGGAATCTCAGAGTTTTGATTTATATTTCCCTGATGGCTAAGGATGTTGAGCATTTCCTTAAATGTCTTTCAGCCATGTTAGATTCCTCTGTTGTGAGTTCTCTATTTAGGACTGTACTCCATTTTTTATTGAATTATTTGTTCTTTTTGTGTCCAATTTCTTGAGTTCTTTGTACATTTTGGAGATCAGTCCTCTGTCTGATGTGGGGATGTTGACGATCTTTTCCAGTTCTGTAGGCGGTTGACCATGCCCTTTGTTTTACAGAAACTTTTCAGCTCAGGAGGTTCCATTTATTAATTGTATCTCTCAGTGTCTGTGGTGCTGGGGTTACATTTAGGAAGTGGTCTCCTGTGCCAATGTGTTCAAGTGTACTTCTCACTTTCTCTTCTATGAGGTTCACACTGTTTTTATATCTTATCTGTCTATTTATTCATCATTATCATCTGTGTGTGTGTGGTTCCTAATACCAGCATGAAAAATATTAATTCACGTCCAAAGAATAAATTTATTTTTTATTGTAACTGATAATATATAATGTCTTAAAGAATTAAATACAGAAGGAGCAAGAAGTCTATTTCCAAAATGTTTTTTATAGTTTTTGGAAAAGTAACAAGAAAAATAGAAGAAATTAAATAAGATATACATATATGGTGAATTACAGTTCAAAACTATCAACTGTAGAATAAAACAAGAGGGGAAAAGAACAAAAGTCCTTGTCATTGAAGAACTAAATAACCAAAAATGCTTTTCAGTGACATGCCAAGTTTTCCTAATCACTGTAATCCAATAACACGATAATACAATGCTTTCAAAATTCTCAGTAACATTGCAATGTCCAGCGGTGTGCACCCATCAACTCAAGCCAGAAGAGCAAATTAAGTCTCCCAGAGGTGTAGAAGAGCTGTAGGAGAGCAAACTTAATTCCCTGCAATGAGCTTTGCTGTTATTAATTGTTGTCAATGTGGCTTTAAGGGTGGTAATTGGGGAATGCAAGTTTATTGGGAAGAAGTTATGACAATTCTTGCTAAGAATCAGAGCTCACATATTTCAAGAGCGAGTGCTCAAATGGAAAGGTCTGTGTTCCAGCTACAGGGTCAATCCAAGTCTGTGCTGCCAATGTTAGCATTAAAACTAGCTAGACATCTTTCTGCAATTCAGAATTTTTAACTGACCCATTTCCGATCCAACAGGTGTTGGTGAAAATCACAGATGTTTGAGGTTAACAGACTTCTTTTGCAAAGTCTGGTTGGGCTGCTGGTTGGTTTACCTTTGAGAATAGCAACAGAGTGTTTACAAAGATACAGTTCTGCCCAGTTGTAAGACTTCTAATGCTTCCTCTGCTTTCTGTTACAGTGAATTGCTGCTTTCCTTAGCAAATATGATGAGATAAGAACACATCCTCTGGCCGGGCGGTGGTGGCGCACGCCTTTAATCCCAGCACT
>NC_022011.1:77624440-77644254 GCF_000317375.1 Microtus ochrogaster | reverse complement strand
CCAGGACAGGCTCCAAAGCCACAGAGAAACCCAGTCTCGAAAAACCAAAAAAAAAAAAAAAAGAACACATCCTCTGAGTGATACCCTCCAGGCAGTCTCAGCATGGTGCAGATAGTCTACTGCATGCTTCTCCTGTGCTTGGCACACTGATCAACAGAGGGATACCAGGATGAATTTAACATAGTCCTTTCCCATGGGTATGAGTTAGTGGGAACAGACTTATTTCCAAATATTTTAGTTTGAATATTGGAACATGGCTTTAAAGACAGTTGGTTGCAGCTAGAGATTAAACTGATTATACTGCTTGAGGCATCTCATAAGATGTGAAGCTGAAATTATGTTATATACGAAAAGCAATGTAAATTTGGTATCTTTTGGATGGCAATTCTCAGAATATACTTAGTAATTGGAAAAATAGTATCCTTGCATGTATCATTGGTCATCCAGAAACTGTAGAGATTTGAAGAATCTAGAAGAGTGAAATGTAAACTTAGAAGTGGAATTAAATGGCTCAATGGAAACCTTATAAGCCTTTCATACTAAGTATTCAATATCTGATATTAAGACTTCCCTTGGTTTTTAATCAAAGTCTTGCTCGGTGGTATTCCCTGGCTAGTGAGTGTATACAATGGACTCCTGTAGAACACTTTGACAGCTCCATGTACCCTTCTATAGACACGTTTCTCATTCTTTATAATCTCACTCTGGTTTGAGGACTGACAGTTTTACTTTAGGACCTTTATGTTAAATACATCTGTCGTACAATTCACAAGATTTAGTCAATATGCAAGAATGGTGTCTTCTTTATTATAAGGCATAACAACTGCTTTGTTTAACCTTAATATAAGTGATAAATATTGACAGACTGAAGTCAAAGAAAAAATAGTATTAACTCTTTTCATCAGTTTTATTTTTTAAAGGTCAGTAGATGGATAGTTTTAGCCTTTTCTTTCTATTGATTTATTTTAACAATTTGATCTATCTCTTTATTTGTGTGTGTGTGTGCATGTGTAAGCTTGTCATGGTATGTGTGGATGTCAGAGGAAAATTTGTAGGAGTCAGTTTTCTCCTTGTAACAAATGGTTGCTGGGGATTAAAGCAGTTGCCAAGTTTGATAAAAGCATCCTTACCTTGGCATCATCTTTTCATCCTGTTTTCTCTAGCATTTCTAATTTCTACAGCTAGATGAAGGGTTGTAAGCAACTAATAAATGCATTTTAGCAAATGTAAAAGCAAGATACATATTTATATTTTTCAAACATGATCTTAATTGTACGATTGTGGTAGATTAATTCAGACTCCCATTTCCACATCTTCCTCTTGTAATAGGGACTTCATCTTACATTATGTGGATTAGTCCAGTCTGATTAAAAGAGGTAATAAAATTGGGGAAAAAAGCAGAAGTAGAAGCTAGCACAAGATAATGCAATAATGACTTTTACAATTGTTTAAATAGAGTCAAAGTGCCATGCATCAAAATGTACAGCAGACATCTAGAGGCTGGCGATGATAAAAAGTGGAATCTTCAGAAGCCCCATCTGTGCAAACTGCATTGTCATTACCGGTTTCCATCACCACCCCTCAAGGTCTCTTTGTCTCCCTTTCTCTACCTCTATTCTCTCCCTTCTCTGTTTTTCATTCAGTCTTCTTTTTCTTGGAGATGGGGTCTTACTGTGGTATACCCTTTGGCTTGGAACAACTAGATCAAGTTTGCCTTTAACCCAAGCTTCCCAAGTGTTTGGGATTGCAGATACACACCACAATACCTGGTTGACACTTCAATTTTACCTTAATGAGATGCATGTTTATATTTATTTTATTTTGTGTGTGTGTGTGTGTGTGTGTGTGTGTTAATGTGCCACAGTGGTGCTGAGGATATGTTTAGATTCAAGGAAGAGTTTCAGGATTTGGCTCTCCCCTATCCCTTTGTGAAATTCAGTCATAGAACTCAGATCTTCAGGCCTACAGACACACTAAGTACTTGTGCCTGTTGAGTCAACTAGCCATTCCCATGAAGAGCTTCGATTTAAATTTTAAAATTATAAATTAGCATAGCTGAAGTCATTAAGATAGAGATAATTTGTTATAGCAGCAACTGGTTACTAGTACTTTTTTATATTCATTGGAAATTGGACTGCTCACCCTAAAGGTACTTTGACTTAGTGACTTTTCTATTGCTGTGACAGAACACCACAGTCAAGGCAACTTGTAAAAGAAAATGTTTAATGTTGGATTCACGGTTCTGTAGGGTTTAGATTCCATGCCTGTCATGGAAGGTGACATTGCAGCAGGCATCCAGGTATGGCACAAGAGCAGTATTTGAGTGCTTTAATTATATCTGCAAGTCGGAGCAGAGAGAGTTTGAAGCAAGTAAGAATCACCTAAGAGGGTGGAAACCAACCTGAATAAAAGCCTATATAAGCAATCCTTTGGGGGCATTTTCTTAGTTGTTGATTGATGGGGAAGATTCCATCCCTTTGTGAGTGGTCCTGGGTTATAACAAAAGCAGACTGACCAAGCGATAAGAGCAGGCCATTAAGCAGTATTCCCCTATGGCCTCTCCAGCAGTTCCTGCTTCCATGTGCCTACCTTGTTGAGTTTCTGCCCTGACTTTTCTCTATGATGGAATGTTGCCTGGAAATATAAACAAAATAGATGCTTTTTTCCCCCTCAAACTCTTTTTGGCCATAGTGTTTCATCAGAGCAATAAAAACGCAAACTATGACAGACAGCTGGGAAAGGCGTGGAATTTTGAAACCTCAAAGACCATCCCAGTGTCCCACCTCCTCTTCAAACAAGGCCATACCTTTACTCCTTCCTAAATACTTCCATTAATAAGGGACAAAGTGTTCAAATATATGAGCGTTTAAGGGTCATTCTCATTCAGCCTACCACAGGTGTTAATCTTACTCTCCAGTTGTCTATTTTCTTTCTGCTTTTACTTGGTTATTTCCTCAATTAATCACAATATCTGTGTTCAAACTAAGCAAGTTTCTGTAAAAAGGGAAGATACAAAGATTAAGATATTAAACTTTTGAGCTTGAAAATAGCTCCTGAGAAGTAACGTTGAGTGAGTAAGCATTCCAAAGTGAAGGCAAACCTGCGGCCTTTAAAGTCATCTTCTCGATTCATCTTTGCCTCCAATTATGAGCGACAACTGAGCACAGACTGTTGAAACAGCAATGGTCTTAGGACTTGGAGCTGTGGCTGGGTACATTATGATTGGCACACTTTGTCTGCTGGGGCATGGGTAGCTGCTGCTTTACCAAACTGAAGATGCATGAGCTACATTTTAGGGATGAGAGAGAACGTTCAGGGCTAGCATTTCCTCTCGTCTGAAGTTTATCCATGTGTTTCCTCTTAGACAATGAGATTGTATATCTTTGGGAGAAAGTAAATATTAAAGATAACTCATGTCAGGGAGAGATTCTGAACACAGTATGAACAGTTGGAAGATGCCAAATGAGCACCTGAATCTAGTCTGTCAGATGTGATGCTAATGGACAGAAACCTGAAAGACAAAGATTTGCAGCTGAGGGAGACTAGCCTCTTCTGTGAGGCTGAATATAATATTTGCATATTTGTTATAGATTCCTATGTGTAGTCCTTAGTTCCACAAACCCTCAGGAAGCAGGAGAATTTTTATTTCAAGCAGCAACAATGACAAGTTTCAGGGGACTGTATTGTATCTCTTTGAAACCAAAGCAGTCATTTTTCTACAGTTTAGGTGGGGATAGATAGATTAGTAGTTCTCCATATTTTAATCATAATTGATTATTTATCATCAGTACAATAACAGCAGGAAAACATTCTATAAAGTAAGCAAATTTGAGGTGATTTGTTTTAATATGAAGTAGGAGAACAGATAATTTCAAAAATAAATGGCCTAAGGAATACCTTGTGAAACTTTTTTTAAAACTTTGCTTCCTATAGCTGTGACAAATCACTATAACCACCTGTATCTTATCAAATCACCACAGATTAAAGTTGGAGTTCACCACCAACATCAACTATAGAAGGTCTATAAACACATGGAAACTGAACAGCTCTCAAATGAATTATCACTAGGTCCAGGCAGAAATAAAGATATTAAAGACTTCCTAGAATCAAATGAAAATGAATACACAACATATCCAAACTTATGGGACACAATAAAGTGGGGCTAAGAGGAAAGCTTAGAGCACTACGTGCCTCCATAAAGAATTTAAAGGAATTTCATACTAACAACTTAACAGAACACCTCAAAGCTCTGGAACAAAAATATGCAGACATACCCAAGAGGAGTAGACAGCAGAAAATACTCGAACTGAGTGCTGAAATCAATAAAATAGAAACAAAGAGAATCATACAAAGAATCAATGAAACAAAGGATTGGTTCTTTGAGAAAATCAACTCACCTGAAAAACCCTTATCCAAACTAATTAAAAGGCATAGAGTAATATCCAATTAACAAAATCAGGAGCAAAAAGGGGGACATAACAAACACTGAAGAGATCCAGATGGTCATTAGGTCATACTTCAAAAATTTCTGCTCCACCAATTGGAAAACATAAGAAATGGCCATTTTTTTTGATAGATGCCACATACCAAAAGTAAACCAAGATCAGGTAAATAATTTAAACAGCCTATAAACCCTTAAGAAATAGAAGTAGTCATTAAAATTCACCCAATCATAAAAAATTCAGGTCAGAAGGTTTCAACTCAGAATTATACTACACTTTCAAAGAAGAGCTAATACTAGTAGTCCTCAAATTATTATACAAAATAGAAACAGAAGGATATTACCAACCTCTTTTTATGAGACCGCAATTACCCTGATACCTAAATCACAGAGACCTAACAAAAAAAAGAGAATTATAGACCAATCTCCCTCATGAACATTGATACAAAAATACTCAATAGTATTTTAATTTGGAAAGCCAAATTAAAAACCACATCAAAAATATCATCTATTACAAGCAAGTGGAATTGATCACTGAGATGCAAGGACGGCTCAACATACAAAAATATGTCATTGTAATCCACCATATAAACAAACTAAAAGAAAACACACACACACACACACACACACACAGTCATCTCATTAGATGCTGAAAAATCTTTGACAAAATCCAACATCCCTTAAAGATAAAAGTCTTGGAGATATCAGGGATACAAGGAACATACCTAAACATTATAAAAGCAATTTACAGCAAGTCGATGGTCAACATCAAATTAAATGGAGAGAAATTCAACGAAATTCCACTAAAATCAAGAACAAGGCAGGCTCTCCTCTCACTCTGAATCTCTTCAGTATAGTACTTGAAGTTCTAGCTAAAGCAGTAAGACAACAAAAGGAGATCAAGGAGACACAAATTGGAAGAGAAGAAGCCAAATTATTGCAATTTGCAGATAACATGTTGATATAACCTCAAAAATTCTACTGGATATCTTCTGTAGAGGATAAACATCTTTAGCTAAGAAGCAGGACACAAAATTAACTCAAAAAAAAAAGAAATCAGTAGTTCTCTTATAAACAAATGATAATAGCACTGAAAAAGAAATCAGGGAAACAACACCCTTCTCAATAACTACAAATAATATAAAACAACTTTAGGTAACTGACTAAGCAAGGGTTTTCTCTGTATAAAAAGAACTTCAAGATTTTGGTGGAAAGATCTCCCATGCTCATGGATCAGTAAGATTATAGTAAAAGTGGCCAGGTAGTGGTGGTGCACACCTTTAATCCCAGCACTCTGAAGGCAGAGGCAGGTAGATCTCTGTGAGTTCAAGGGCAGCCTGGTCTACAAGAGCTGGTTTCAGAACAGGTTCCAAAGCTACAGAGAAACCCTGTCTTGAAAAAATATATAGTGAATGTGGTCATCTTACTTAAAACAATCTACAGATTTAATGCAATCCCCAATCCCAATCAAAATTCCAGATTTTGAAAGATCTTGAAAGAACAATACTCACCTTCATTTAAAAAAAAAGCCAGGATATCTAAAACAGTCCTGTACAATAAAAGAACTTCCTGAGGTATCACTATCTCTGATCTCAAGCTCTACTACAGAGGTATAGTAATAAAAAAAAAAAACAACTTAGTATTGGCATAAAAACAGATAGGCGGATCAATGGAATCAGATCAAAGACTGAGATAGTAATCCATACTCCAATGGACACAACTTTTCACAAAGAAACCAAAACAATACTATGGAGAAAAGAAAGCATCTTCAACAAATGGTGCTGTCTTAACTGATGTTGACATGTAGAAGGACACAAATAGATCCATATCTATCACCATGCACAAAACTCAGGTTCAAGTGGATCAGTCCTCAACAGAGTAAGTCCAGTTACTCTGAACCTGATAGAAGAGAAAGTGGGGAACAGCCTTGAATGCATTTGGCACAGGAGATAGATCCCAGAATAGGACACCAGTGGCAGAGACTCTAAGATCAGCAATTAGTAAATGAGATCTCAGGAATCTGAAAAGTTTCTGTGAGGCAAAGGACTCTGTCAATAGGACAAAATCACAACCTATAGAATGGGAAAAGATCTTCTGCAACCCCATGTCCAACAGAGGGCTGATCTATAAAATATATAAAAAACTCAGAAACTAGACAACAAAAAACAAAATAATTCAATTAAAAAATGAAATATTGACTGAAACTGAGAATTCACACAGAAGAATCTTAAATGGCTGAGAAACACTTAAAGAAATGTTCATCATCCTTAGCCATCATGGAAGTGCAAATCCAAACAACTCTGAGGTAATCTTACACTTGTCAGAATGGCTAAGATCAAAAACACAAATGACAGTTCATGCTATAGAGGATATGGAGTAAGGGGAACACTCCTTCATTGATAATTGGAGTGAAAACTGGTACAGCTACTATGGAAATTCATATGGCAGCTTCTTAGAAAATTAGGAGTCGATTTATCTCAAGACCCAGCATACTAATTTTTGGACCCTAAAAACTCTCAATCATACCACGAAGATACTAGCTCAGTTATGTTCATAGAAGCCTTATTTGTAATAGCCAGAACCTGGCAACAATCTAGATGTCTCTCTACCAAAGAATGGAAAAACAAAATGCGTTACATATACATAATGGAGTATTATTCAGCTGCTAAAATAATGCCAATAGGAAATTTGAAGGCAAATGCGTGGAATTAGGAAAAAGAATCATTCTGAGTGAGGTAACTCAGACTCAGAAAGACAAACATGATATGTATTCACTTGGAGGTGTATATTAACTGTAAAGTAAAAGATAGACATGCTGCAATCCACAGACCCAGAGAGGCTAGGTAAGAAGGAGGGCTCAAGGGGGACAGCATGAATCTCCCCTGGAAAGGGAAATAGAGGAGGTCTCCTAGTTGGACTGGATGCAGTTGGGCATGGGAACCTGTGGGATATGGTTGGGGGTAGGCAGACGATAACAATGCTGTGAGAGCTGACCACAACAGGGTGCTATACAAAGTCAGTAGAAGCCTAATGCAAGGGAAACTTCCATGAGTCTACAAGAATGGCCCCAGTTAAGACTCCTGGCAGAAGTGGAAGCATGACCTCAACTGGCCATTTCCTATAATAGGATTTGTGGCTATCCCAGTTGTCATTGGAGAGCCTTCATCCAGTGACTGATGGAAACAGATTCAGAGACCCATGCCAAACATCCAGCTGAGCTCCGGGAGTCCTGATGAGGAGAGAGGATAGGAATTGTAGGAGCCAGCAGGGTCAGGAAATCCCACAGAAACCACTAATCAGGTTCATGGGAACTCACAGGGTCTGAACCAACAATCAGAAAGCCTTCATGGGACTGACCTAGGCCCTCTGCATATATGTGATAGTTGTGTAACTTGGTCTATATTTGTAACTCTCAGTAATGGGAGAAGGGGCTATCTCCAGTGCTTTGACTGGCTCTTGGGAGCCTATTTCTCATGCTGAACTGCATTCCCAGGCTGAACAGTGGGAGAGGTGTTTGGTCTTATGGCAGCTTGATATGCCATGCTTTGCTGAAGCCCATGGGAGGCCTGTCCTTTCTGAGGCATTATAGAGGAAGGATAGATTGTGAAGGAGGAGGGCACAGGGGAGGAAATAGGAGGGAGAGGGAGGAGAAGAGGAAGGGGAGGCTGTGGTCTGTGAGCAAAATAAGTTAATAAAAAATAGAAATTAAGTAATTAAGATTGTGCCATACACTAAAAAGTAAGATAAGTTTGGTTGTTTTAATTATGAAATTGGAAAATAGAATCTCTGAGTGGCCTTTCAATACTTCTGAGAGTATAGAAGCTTAAAGACTTTGTGATCTGAAGTCAGATAATGGGCTCATACCTGTAATCCCAGCTAAGGCAAGAGAAATACGATGACTTTAAGCGCATCCTAGCCTACACAGTAAGACCCTGTTTCAAAAAAATATTTTTGAATGTAATTTGAAAACTTTATGAAACTCTACATTGAATATTAAATCCTAGTCTTGAGACTTCCTTACAGGCTTCACAGTATATTGCTGAATGTAGTTGACAGCTGTCCAGCTTCATGACTGATCAGATTTTTGATAAATACAGTTACTAGCTATTACGAATGAAAGAAAAGCCTGTACTACTTTTTGAGATAGGAAAAAATGCATGTTGCTAAAACAGGTCCAGTACTCTATAGCATGGGATTGAAGGTTATGGGACAGTAGAGAAAGGGCTCCCTCTGTGGGAGTTATAACCACGTTCTTGACATTCAAACCAGATTTACTTTCTAAGTGAGATCAAATGCAAACTGTTGGATTGACCTTGAGAAAGGAATCAACATTTTAATGGCTAGCTGTATGAAATCTTCTGCAATGTCTGAATTTAATGATATCTTTTAAGATTAAAGGTATCTTTATTCTCCCATTACTCTTAGAATCATACCATATATCAAGATTAAGATGAAAGAGTGCTACAGGGCCCAGTGTGTTGTAGAGCTAAGCACTGAGAGACAGGGTTGACTGTGTTGGAAGAGGTGGGGGTTGGATAAAAGTCATGGTCTGGTTTGTTCTTGAGAAACCTCTTCCTACTCCACTCTTGTTTCTACTCTGCTTCCACTGACAAAATAGTCAATTGCCCTGGGACTAAGATGCTGTATGCAAGCGTAGCCACTACACCCTACTCAAAGTATGACTGCATATGCGCTTGTAATGGGATTTGTACTTAGAGAAAAACATATTTTTAAAAGTCAAAAATCTTATGATGCATTTGTCACCTGTCTATAAACAGGACAATTTGTTCACTAGAAAGGTGTTTTTCCATGTATAATGGAGCCTATATTTGTCAAATGGTCTGTCTTCCTAACCTGTCTTTTTACAAAACTTAGAGAAAACTCACCAGAGGCATCTGTCTCTCTATATATCTGAAAAGTCTACATAAGCCTTGTAACACATTTCTCACTTTTCCATAAACAGATAAGCAAACTGCAGTTTTGAAATAGCTTCAAAAGAGAATCTGTAATGTATTGGCTGATGTGTTAGTGCTGACTCTTTAATTGGTGTCAAGTTTTGTTTTGGGGAAGTGTACGTGTCTTCTCTTATTCTGAGCCTGCTGGGCTGTGTCATGTCCTTGTCATACATGGGTTTGGCCCCAACCCTTTCTACATCAATAAGGAGTATTTCTACCTCACCTCCCACTGCTAAACTCTGTCCTGCATACTCAAGGTTACTCATAGCCTGTCATTTCCAAGGCAGCAAATAGAGAATTATATCATGTTGTTTGAAAAGACACAATTTTACTGAAAATGTGAATGTTCTCAAGGGGTACATTCTGTTTCATGTAAAGATGAACCTAAGAGTTATTTATTGACGTGTCGGGAGAGCTTTGTGGAAGCAGAAACTCCTTGAAGCAGGGTACACTTTAAAAGGAACACAGGCTGCTGCTGCCTGTGTGAGAGAGAAGGCAGATTCCAGCTTGAGTTTGATTTGGTGACATCTGACTTTCCTCCTCCAACCTTTATTCCTATATAAAAACTGGTTGTCCATTATTTTGAGTGATCATTCATTTTGAAAATCATCTGCTGGTTAGAAGTCAGTACCCGAAGCCTGCAATGCATCATCTGACTAGAAATTCACTCTGAACACAGAGGCATCGCGTATTGTGAACCCAGAATTGGCCTTTACTTGGGCGGTCCAACCTGAATGAAAATATCTGATGATTCTCCAAAGGAAAAGAAGACAGTGTTATTCTACCCTGAGGGGGATTTATTAGCTACGTTCATTGTGGAATGAAATGATTTATGTGGGAAAATGTATGTTTTTATTATCATAAATAAATAAAAGTGAACGGAACTCAACTTGTCAATAATCTCTTATTGAGGCCTCCTGAGCATCTGGAAACCATCTCGACCATTTATGCCAAGTAACTCCATTGGAAACTCAAGGAAAAACATGTGCTTTACCTTCTACTGTAGAAAGCCATTTATTACAGATTGCTACTCCTCAGTGCACCTACCCTGGAGCTGCAGGTCCTAAGTGACTGTTGGTGGCACCTAAGCTTCTCATTACTGTGCTTTTCCTTTTTCTCATCTCTTTCAGTCTCTACTATGATAAGATTGTTTATATTCATAAAATGAAAACAACTTTACCAACAGAGAAACTAAGATTCTGAATATCTTTGACGGGAAGAGCCTCTTTTTTATTCACTTATGAACAAGAAATAAAACATGATGTATCCAACACAAATAATTGGCTATGTAGGATATAAAAAACTTACTCCCGCTAGGGAAAAAGGGAAGAAGGAGAGGGGGAGAGACAGACAGACAGACAGACAGACAGAGAAGGAGAGATAAGGAGAAAGAAAAGGAGAGAGAGAAAAAACTGACTTAATTTTAATGCTGTGTGTATATATGCAAGGTGGGCAGTATATATTTATTACTTACTCTAAATCCTACATTCTCTGGGTTTGCTTTCTCCTTTTTAAGGCAGGTTTTTGATATATTTTACATGAGAAGAATTTGGACATTAGCATCAGTAAAGTTTTTGCTAGAAAAAAAGTCCCTCAGCTTCCTAAGAGGAACCAACATAAAAAGGATTTCAGTACCTGGGAATCTTTATCTCGTCCCCATTTCACTTTGATGCAGTGCTTCAGGGAGATGTAGAATATATTTTCACACTTTTCTTTATGCTTAAAACAATTTCTCCTTTAAAAAGCGTGAACAATAATTGATTATTGTATGGTAATTTTGAGACTTCTAAAAGCAGATCAAACAGGGGAAAATATCAGAACATCATAGAGGGGCTTCCTGATCTGGTGGTAACCTTTGCATTATGTTCTGGTCTGCAATTCATGAGGTAGACTCTACCAAGAGTTTATGTAACAAGATGAAAGCTATTTCTGAAACTAGCTGTATATTCAGGTCACAGTTTAATAATTCACCGTGGAAAATGGGATAAATATGCATGCAGGAGACAGTATGTCCTTTGGGAGGCTGGCAGACAGTTTGGTGTCAGAGTAACATCAGGCATCAGCCTTTAAAAGAAGGGTCAATAAAAGGTGTATTAATTCCTCACATATACTTCCTGCACCGTTTCAGAAGTGTCATCTGTCAGGCACGAAGAGTGACAAGACAGGCCGTCCAATCCACAGAAGTTGGAACACAGCCATAGGGAAGGACATTAAGTCTGCTCTGACCATTTGCCAGGGGCTAACGACATCTGATTATGTGGCAGATGAGCAGAAGATGACACCTAGATGCAGTGCAGACTGAGGAATTATGACCTCAAAAGCTAATGACAACTATGTGCGGGGAGTGGTGATATTTTGTTTGTGCTATAACAAATAAAGCTTGTCTGAGGATCAATGTGTGCAGCGAGCCCGCCACTAGTTAGCCATCGAGGCCAGGCAGTGTTGGTGCACACCTTTAGCCCCAGCACTTGTAAATTACACACTTTAAGACCCATCGCTAGGAAGATGGAAACAGCAAAGGATATGGCTTAACAGAGAGGGGAATATAAGGTTGGGGGAGACATGAACTCAAGGCATTCCATCTGAGGACTTGTAGAGACAGGTACCCCATTTGGTCTGAGGGGGTTTGTGGAGGTAAGAGCTATCTCTATGAACTGGTAGCTGGCTGCTCTGCTTCTCTGATCGTTCAGATTTCCTCCACTAATACCTGACCCTGGGTTTTTATTATTAAGACCAATTAGAATTCCTGCTACAGTAGGAACGGAAGTGAGAATGCCAAGAGACTTGAGCTCATCTTACCAAGAGGCTTTGTTCCCAATGGCACACAGGCTTAGTGCTCTGGGAAAAACCATGGGAGGAAGAACAAGACAACTTGTGACTTCTGTCTTTTCATTAAGGTGAATATCTTTTCAGGGCTATAAGTTTATCCGAAGCAAAAACTTACCTTTATTAATTTAGTAATTTAATTATGTAATGTATTTAGCAATTAATAATTATTCAGGGTAAAGTTGTGTAAATCAGGCAGTTTTTCACAGGCTTGCCATGCAGATGATAAAAATATAATATCAGTAATAGCTTATTACTATTTTTATTTGAGGTAGTAGGAATCAAACTCTGGGCCTTTCTATGCCAAGAGAGTGCTCTGACACTGAATTGCAGTTCAAGACTTTCATGCTTAAATATTACTTTGCAATTAAAATTTAAATTAAAAGGTCAAAATAAAAACAATGTTGTCATAAGGAAAGGGAACAAAATTATATCAATGAATTAGAGTGTCAATTAAAAGTTAATGTGTTTTCCAATTAATTTTAGATCACAGAAGCAAGATAATAAATGTAAAAAAAAATGAGGAATCAATATTACACTTTCTCTAAGTATATAGTGACCAGAGTGGCAAAGCTTCAGAAGCCCAAGAACAGCAGATGCTGTTCTGGATATAGAACAAAGGAGCTCTACTCATTGCTGGAAGAAACACGATGTCTTTAGGTTTTCTCAGTCACTTTGGAGAACAGTTTGACATTTTATTACAAAAGTAAACATACTTGTACAGTAAAATCCTCAACCATGCTCTTTAATGAACTGAAAATCCATGTCCACAGCCGTTACAAGCCAAACTAATTAAAAATATGCATCTACAGCATACTTTTAACAGAAATGCTCATAGTAGATCCTTCCATTACTAAAATAACTTAGAAGTTTCTCAGTATGTTAATGAATAAATGGCATTTATTTCTACAAAGGAACATAACTTAGTGATAAAAAGCAATGAGCTACAAAGCAAAGATGTCCATATTACAAAATATGAAATGTCTCTATATAATATAATGTCAAATTCTGAAAAAGACACAACTGTGGACATGGTAAAAAGTGATTTCTGAAGCTCAGAGTCAAAGTGGGCTGAACAGGCGAACTGTGAAGGGTTTTACTGCTTTGATGTTGAAAATATACTGCTTGATTATGTGTAGTGGACACATTCATTAGACATTTTTCAAGACTGATAGAATAGAGTCAATTCTCATACAAATTGTGAGCTTTAGTGAATCATAACCATCGCTAGAACTTGAGTGTCTCCCTAAAGCTTTAAAATCAAGAACGTGAATTATATAAAAGGAGCTACCAGGCTGAAGGTTGTCATGAATAGAAGAAAATCAAAGAACTTTCCTAAAAGCCTTAGAAAACATAAAATAGGACCACTGGATAGCTGCCTATAGAGATTGTTTAGAAGGTAAGGAGAAATACGCACTCAAAAACATTTAAAGGAGAAAATGCAGCCAATCATTCCAAACCCATCCTATGAGCTTCTACTAATTGATTCTAGAACCAATGATGCACTTAGCATTTGTGATACACAGATCTCTGCAGGCATATTCATGATGTTCTGTTCTCCTGTCCTCTGGCATTATTGCAGAGAGAGCTTCTGAGAACATTGAAGCTCAAAATACAAGTACATAAACTACCTGGGACATCACTCCAAGGTAGGAAGGCAGGAATGTAGAGTAATATAAGCCAAGAATATTCTAAACTTCTATAATATGAGGAAAAGGTGAAAGGAAGAAGTTAGATACATGTGTAGAGACTGTTAAAAGGCCAAGTCCAATGGGTATATCTGTGGGGATACACTTGTGACGTAGAAAACAGTTGTTATAGATACATAAAGCTAGTTTCTAGCAATGCAACTAGTTATGCAGAACTTGAAGTATCACTAGAATGACTAAAAATGAGTTTAATTTATTTCATATTAATTAATTAGAAATGAAATTAGAAAAGTTATTAGATGTGACTAGGGAACCAGGATTGATTATATTGCCATGTAAAATGGATTGTAAACTTAAGAGATTAGGCCTCCAAGTCCACTTCTGTGGAAATTACAGAAGTTAGCTTAAAACTTTAGGGTTTACTCTGCGGAAACCAGGGTACTAGAGAAGCAATATAATAATGCGGCAGAAGATGATAAAGATAGATGTTGAATGGAAGACAAAAAATAAATACAGATCTGAAGAACACACTAGGTTTCTACCTTACCCCTGAAATGTACCCCAATTCCATTTCTTTCTCCCGGTACTCTCCCTTCACCTTCACCTGATCCCTCCTGTTCCCATTCCAATCTGACCCCAGTACACCCTTGAAATCTAGTCTATTACCCTTTCCCTGGGAGATCCATGAGTCCTTTATTAAGCCCTCCTTGTTAATTAGCCTCTCCAGGTCTTTTGATTGTAACATAATTATCCTTTACTTTACAGCTAATTATAAGTGAGCACATAATGTATTTGTTTTTCTGGCTGGGTTAACTTACTCAGGATGATATTTTTCTAGTGCCATTAATTTTCCAGCAAATTTCATGATGTTATTTTCCTAACAGTTAAATGATACTCCATTGTGTACATGTACCACATTTCTTTATCCATTCTTCAGTTGAGGGATATCTAGGTTGTTTCTGACTATTATGAATAAAACTGCAACAAACATAGTTGAGCAAACATCTTTGTGATAGGGTAGAGTGTCTTTTGGGATTATTCTCAGCAGTGTTATAGCTGGGTCTTGAGGTAGAGTGTCAATTTTCTGAGAAAATGCCACATTGATCTTTAAAGTGTGCAAAGCTGCACTCCCACCAGCAATGGAGGAGTGTTCCCCTTGCTCCACATCCTCTCCAGCATGAGCTATCATTTGTATTTTTTATCTTAGCCATTCAAACAGGTGTAAGACAAGGAAATGGCCCACAGAATCAACTAACAAGGGCTCATAGAGGCTCATAGAGCCTCTGGTGTGGGAAGTCCTTCTGTATATGTGTTGCTTTTATTGGTTACTGAATAGAGAAGCTGTCTTGGCCTGTGTCCCATGTTGGATGCCAATCTGTAGGCAGAGGCCACTTGTTTGTTCCTGTCTGCCCAGAACAAAAATAACCATAAGAAACTGTATTAATTACACCCATTGGCCAATCACTTAAGTGTATTGCTAGCTAGCTCTTATATCTTTGGTTAACCTATTTCTATTATTTTAGATTTTACTACAAGGCTCGTGGCCTACCAGCATGGTTGCAGCTGGCAGCTTGCATCTTTCCCCTATGGTGGTTCCATGGCATTTTCTTGGTTCCACCTACTCTCTCTATATAGCTTACTTCCAGCCTGGCTATCTTCTGTTAAGTTACTGGCTGAAAACAACTTCTTTACTCATTAACAAATAAAAGCAACACATATACAGAAAGACTTACCACACCAAGCCTCTATTCAGCAATACTGTAGAGACATTAGCATCTGAGGCCTACAGTCTCGTGATTTTACATTAAACATGAATCTTTGCTTCCAGGTAGGTTCTGTGGTAGTGGTGGGCACACTGATGGTTGTAAAACAAAAAATATATTTGTTTGGCTCTTCTTGAAATATCCTGCAATTTTTTTTTCATATAAGAATTTCATCAAAAAGGAAAAGTAATAAGAGTAGGAAAGTGACTTGGGAAGAAAAGATTTGGTGAGAGGAAGAGGGTATAATTTTAAATGAATGAATAAAAAGTGAATTGCACTTAAAATACTCCTAAACTCCAAAATAAAGAAAAAAAAACAGGAAAAATGAAATCTAAATAACTAAATCATTATTAACAGAAAGAGAAACATTTTATATACTCTTTATCTTGAATAAAATGAAGACAGTCAAAGTTAAAATCAGAGGATTTGATTTCAATGTGTGGTCTTGATGTTTTTGTAAATGTGAGGAAGAAACTACATTGCACCCATTATGATGCATAACCACGCTCTAGGCAACTCTTCTGACGATATCTAATAAATGACTTACACTGCCACAAAAGAAGTTAGTACACTATTAAGCACCATAAATCATCATATTCAGTGGTTGTTGCAGATGAGAAGCATTAATGGAGCTTGAATTTGTTTCAGGTGTTTGGAACTCATTGACTCACCCACCACTACACATTATGTATGTAAAGAAGTAACTTTCCCAATAGAAAACTGTGTTAACTATTTACTTCCCATGCAAAATATTCTGAGTACTGGGTGTGCTGAAATGAAGGGCCCTCAAGCTCCTGAAAATTGCTTGACTTCCAGGATGTGATGCTGGACTTGTTGCCTGGGGTCTCATCTATTCTGAAATGTCAGCACTTGTACTGCACTCCATGCTAAACATCTTTTGTTTTAATAGTGACTTTTTGTTTTAATAATGACTTTGTTTTAATAATTACAGATGTCTATGTGCAGATGAACAACTCAGTCTGAGGCTAGCAAAGGAGAGACTACATCAAAAAGTTGCATCAACTCTGAGGTTTGCTTGACAACAAAGGAGACCAGACAGAGTAACCAATACCATTAAAGAAGCTGGCTATTCAAGGACCTTTGTCCTAAACAGAGGGAAGACAAATTTTTCTCTTCTCTCCTCTGCCCTTTCTCTCTCGCTACCTCATTCCCTTCCTCCATTTCTCCTCCCTCCTCTCTAGGTGGACACACATGGCGTATGTGTGAATATAGATTCACGTGCATGGGGAGGCGAGCAGACCACCTTGAGCATCATCTCTCAAGAGCTTTCTACCTTTCTTTTCGAGATTTTTGTTCACTGGAATCCAGAGCTCAAGATTTGAAGCTAGACCGGCTCTCCAGAAATCCCTAGGAATCCTTCTATCTCCACTTCCTTAAGTCTGGCTTACAGGTATGAGAGACTTTGTCTGTCTGTATTAATTCGATCCGCCTTCAATGCAGTTTTCTCTCCAGCCCAAGTTTTCTATCTCATTAATACTTTTATAAATATTCGTGTGATATTTTTTCAGCCAACAACAATGTAATATTTCCATTTTCCATGATTGTATTTTATTTTATGGTCCAGGATTAAGAGTAAATCTCATACCCAATTTGGTTTTCATGATGCTTTAGATTCCTCTAACCTGTAAAAGGCTCTCAGTCTTCTCCACCTTCTTGCCATCTAGAAAGATCTGTGGTCACTTGTTTAAGCAAATGCCAATTCTATTGGTTTATCTGATAGTTTTGTTTTAGGGAATTTCAGGTAAATCAGTGCAATGAAGTTCTGCCGTCAAGATGCATCACGTAAACAAATACATGATGCTGGTGTTGACATGAACTTAAATCACTTGGGAAAGTGCTTTCTTCCAGCTTTTCCATGTTGAATGGGCACTTATGTGAGAACTGTCATAGAAGAAATCTCCATGCTGACATTCAGGAAGGGTTTTGGATTGTTGAAGGATGTTCTGTAGTGGATTTTCAGGCTGTCTAAAGTGACATTTCTCCTGCTTTTAGAATCAAAGAAAATGATTAAGAGTTCAGTTTGCCCTATTAAATCACTCCTATTATTTGAAGTTTTCTCTTTCCCTCTCTTTCACTGAATCCCGATGCTGATAAGATTCTGAGAATAACTTGGTAGAGTCTGAGTATCAGTAATGAGAGGACAGTGAACGGTCATAAAAAAAATCAATCTAATTGAGAAATAATAGAAGTTGGATGACCATTGGGAAAGACAAAATTGGGAAAGGCTGAACTCTAAACAGAGGTACTACAGTTACCAAGGGTACTTTTAGCAGGGGAGTAAATTGCCCACCATTCTAAGCAAAGCATCAAGACTGCTGTTCTCAGAGCTGAGGGCAGCTTTCCCAGCTGAAGTCAAGTCACTACTATATAACATTCCTCTGTGTGTATTGGCACAGCATTATTAAGTAGTGTCATATTGTGACTATATACTCCACAGTGGAAAACCAATGAGAAGAGATGGCATTCGTTTTTCTCTGAAAGTCCTATAGGCCATGTAAAAGGAGTTGTTGGGAGTTTTGTCAGTTACTATTTCAACTAAAATTCAATACCTCATAAAAGGTGTTAAACTTATAAAAAGTATTAAAGTAAGAAATACATTAAAAGATTAAAAAGACTTTAATCCCAGCACTTGGGAGGCAGAGGCAGGCGGATCTCTGTGAGTTCGAGACCAGCCTGGTCTACAAGAGCTAGTTCCAGGACAGGCTCCAAAAACCACAGAGAAACCCTGTCTCGAAAAACAAAAACAAAACCAAAAAAAGATTAAAAAGAACTAACAATAAAATTTTGCATTATTTTGAAACAACAAAAGAACTACAGCATAAATAAAAGCTTCCTTAAATAGAACACAATGGTACAGTCAATGCACCTTATCCATGCGGTATCCTTGAGGTCTTGGTTTAACTTGGTGTGTGTGTGTGTGTGTGTGTGTGTGTGTGTGTATGTAACGATAATAAGCACTCATATTTAATTGGATTTTGAGTTCCTGAGTGACAGGGACTTTATTAACTGGTAAGAAAAATGACAATGATAGACATATCACTCTCTAAGTTTTGAGTAAGTTTTGCAAAGTACAAATTACAACGTGTAGTTTTATCATCTCAAAATAGGATTTTCTATTTTGCTGGAAAGTTTCATAAGTATCTGCCCATTTCACCCACTTACTGTACGAGGGAAATTCTTCTATATGGGACCTTTCTAGACCTAAGACCAATGTCCTGTTAAATGTAAAATCAAAGATGCCAAAAAAGCCTTCTGCTGTGGGAAAATGCTCTTGTACACTATAAGACACCTGTTGGCCAGTATCCAGGCAGGAAGAATAGGCGAAGCAACCAGGCCAGGAAAAATCAGTGAAGAGGAAAGGCAGAGACACAGCCACAAGCCAGATGCAGGGGAAGCAAGATGAGAATGCCTCACTGAGAAAAGGTACCAAGCCACACAGCTAAACATAGACAAGAATTATGGGTTATTTTAAGCTGTAAGAGGCAGTAAGTAATAAGCCTAAGCTAATAGGCCAAACAGTTTGTAATTAACATTAGCCTCTGTGTGATTCTTTGGGACTGAATGGTTGCTCATCCAGGCAGGATAGAAGCTTCCATCTGCAGCCTTCTCACCTGTTTCAGTTTGTTTTGATAATCACTGTAACCAAAACCAACTTAAAGTGCAGTATTGGAGAGGCTTTACTGCATCTTACAGGTTACAGTCTATCAAGTGAAGCCAAAGCAACAACCTGGAGACATGAATGCAGGAATCTAGAGACATGGATACAGGAACTGAAGCAGAGACCATAGGAGAACACTGCTTATTGGTGTGTTTTCCATTGCTTGAACAACCTGCCTTATTATACAACCCAGAGATACCTACCCAGTGGTGGCATTTCCCACTATGGACTCAGTCATACCACATCAACCATCAATTAAGGCAATCCATCACAGATATAGCCACAGGACCATCTGATGAAGAGAATTTGTCCATTGAGGTCCCTTTTCCTCAGTGACTCTAGTTTGTATTGTGGGCAAGAGCAAATAAGCACAACTGACCCTTTGTAAAGTTGACACATAAACAGAGCACCATTAGCCGGGTGGTGGTGGCGCACGCCTTTAATCCCAGCACTTGGGAGGCAGAGGCAGGCGGATCTCTGTGAGTTCGAGACCAGCCTGGT
>NC_022011.1:77536689-77622265 GCF_000317375.1 Microtus ochrogaster | reverse complement strand
ATAAGCCCACAGTGGGCTTATCCCTCACCTGTTAATCATTAAGGAATACAATGTCCCACTGACATTGTAGCTCAATCTGATAGAGAGAATTCCTCAATTCAAGTTCCCTTTCCCCTAGTGTCTTTATTTTTCTATCAAATTGACAGAGAGTAACTAGCCCACTATGTATAGAAACCACAAGTGCAACTGTCTTTCTTCCCAAGGGGGAAAATGGAAGTCTATTGAGGTTATACTTTCCCAAGCATAGCAAGAAACATTTAGGATAGGGAAAAGTAAGAATTCACTCATTTGATGTGACTTTGGTGCCATTTCTTAAATTTTATTAGGTCTGCCTCTTAAAGACTTCTCCTTCAGGTGTCACACTGCTTTGCGTTCACAAAAATCCCATGCTGTATAATTTGTTCATTTTATATACATGAAGATTAGAAATAGCGAAGTAAAATTCATCATTCAAGTTTATGCAATCAGGAAGCTATTGAGACAAATGTTCCAACTGACCCTTTGTCATCAGATACGCTCCTGTGGTGTGCTGGGATGAACGGGATCAACCTGTACAATACTCTGCCTAACTCGGAGGGAAGTAGTATTTCTTACTTAGAACTATAGTTCAGCTTTATGTGATGATTTTTTCCCATTGTTCAAGCAAAATAAATATGTTTTACTTCTTCCAATAGTTCTATATTCGTTCTCAAGAAAGAACAATCTATTTATTTTTTCAAATTCTGTTTGATAATTTCATAGATGTTCATAGTTTATTTTGAGCCACTCACTCTCTCCCCTTATATGCTGCTCAACACTTTGTCTTCCCAAATTTCTTAGACTGTTTTGCAAGTCCACTTAGTTCATGTAGGGTTTCCATTATGTGCATTGGTTTCTGGCCATCCACTAGAGTTAATTACTGTATTTTCATATGTACTAATTTTATATTTTAAGGCAACAGCACAGTCCGTGTGTGCCCGCAGAGTGTTCTATGTTAAGTTTGTTTCATGTTTGAATGGTCTTTGTCAAAATCCCAGGGACCAGATAAATAATAGAGACAGCCACTGTTAAATATTAGGCATACTCATCTCAATTCCTCATGTGAATGGTATAAAGGAACAATTAAAGCTGTTCATTGAAAACACAGAGAGGCATTAAGCCACATAATGCAATAATCATATTGTTTACCATTGGGGGCCCAGGAGACTCTGATGGAACAAAGTCAAGATTGAATAATTATATCACAAAAATATTCATTATCCATGGAAACAAACAGAAGGCTGCAGATCTCTCAGGGAACAGTGTTAGGGGCTTTATCCTTTCAATTCTATGAACAGCAAATGGGGCCTTTGAAAAGGAGGGAAAGAAGTCCACTTCCCGTTCTTCTCCAGATAAGACTAAAGTTTGCTCCAATTGAGAAATAGTGAGTCTGACGTGAGTGAATTGCATTTTAAAAGCATATGCACCATGTTATGCATAACCTATAGAAGAAATGTGAATTGAGACAAATATATCCGAAATGCTTTTCTGTGTTTAAATCTTCATTTCTAAAACCTTTTATATCCCTTTTATCAGTACAAACTTCCTATAGTCAATTCTCCATCAAATTTACTGTGTAAGCTCCTTGTATCCACAGGACTGTACTCGATCTACAAAGTCCAGGTTAGAGTTGTTTTCTGTGCTGTTTCTTGAAGCGCCAATGTGATCCTCTGGTCACAATTTTCTAACATCAAGTCTTCTCTTCCTTCCTTTCAGAATCCTTTCATGTGTGTGTTATTAATAAAGAATTATGTGGGAAGATCCTAGTTTCTCAAGATCCCTATATCATATCAGTATTATATCAGGTTGAAATTAGAATATACTTGTTCTTGGGAGGCAATTATCCTATCTAGCCTACAAGCTCCCATTAAAATAGTTGCATAAATCTAAGTGAGGTATAAGACCAGTCACATCCACAGATAGTTGTGAAATGGATCGTTTTTTTTTTAATGTGGTCCTGCTTCTAAGTGTGTTAACTCATAACATATTGAACCATTCAATAATTAATTAATTATTACTGTGTGGGAGGTGAGTCATATCTACCATAGCATACTTGTGGAGATAAAAGATCAAGTTGATAGAGTTATTTCTACTTACCATGAAGGTTATAAGAATCCAATTCAGAACATCACACTTTGTGGCAAGCTATTCTACCCACTGAGCCATTTTGTCAACCCCCATTCTTTTTTCTTCTTCTTTCTTTCTTTCCTTCCTTCCTTCCTTTTTTAATTTTACACTAAAACTCATATATACAATATAAAACTGAAAGATGTACTATTTTTTCTAAGATTTATAATCCCTTAAGTTTACATTCCACATTACTCATTTGTGATGAGGCTTATTGAATCTGTATCATTAAGATATAGTCTGTCCCATACATATAAAGTATTCAGGTTTAAGGTCAGTTTATATTTCATTAGTGGTGTATTTTATAAATTCTTGGTTAAGGTTGTACACATCTGAAAATTGTTAATATAGCAACAAATAAAATCATTTTAAGAATTCCTTGCTAATTTTCTCTTGTTTTATATTAGGATAAATTGTTTTAAAGTAAGGTTCTGCAATACAAGGAAAATTTTAAAACATAAGTATCTCTATTTAATGAGCTTCCACTTTTATAAAAACTAATATGAACAGTGAAGATAATATCAAGCTGCTCCTAGTTCTTTATTTTCTTGCTGAGAAATTATTTTCTAAACCAAACTTTACTCAAATGGATATTTAAATAAGTAAGACACAGTCTCATATTAGGTGAAAAAGTTTTAGAAAGAATATTTACATAACATATACACCATGTGTGTTACTTTTGCATATATGTGTATATATACTATTTTGACATTTAAAATTCTGTAGATTTTCTTTAAACTGAAACAGATCCTTAGTTATCCCAAACCAAGTGCCTATAGCAGGAGTGTTTCCTTTTGTAGCAGTGTTACAATGCAATTGATCATTTCTTATTGCTGAAATAATTTGCTATTTGTAAACAATTTTCTATATTTGAAATTACTTTTAGCCCTCACATTAAAGTCATAAATATTAAAGACCTTTTGCCACATCATCAATATTCTAAGACTCTCAGTAAATATGCGTCAGAGTTACAAAGTAGCTGGAAATGTTGCATGATTTATGCAAATAAAAATTATCTCATTACTTTATAATGGCACCTAATAATATAAAGTGTTGACAAGACGGAGAGAGGACATACAGAGACAAAGCGTATTTTGTGTGTGTTATTACTATGCAAAGGGTGAAATATCTAATTTCAAATTCAGTTGGATTACAATTGTGCTCAAAAGCCTAACAACACATCAAAATGTTTCACTGATGAAGAGCGATTTAATTCTTAATTGACTTATCATTTTCCTTTCATACCACATTGTTATAGAAGCAGTGGAATCTGTTCAGAAAGAAAATTTTGCTTACATTTTGAACTGTTCCTTATGTAATGACTTTAAAACATGTGTGTGCTGTGGATTAAAGATTTGTAAACACACAATTAATGCATTATAAACATAGAGAAATACTGAATATGAGTTGGTACCCTAGAGAAGTTTAAACATATTATATGAGATGTACTAAATAAATCACAATTTTCAAGACAAATAATGAGCTCTGTGTATTTTTTTGCTATAATTATTTTTTGAATACTAGGTGGCAAGCCATATACCATGCTGAATAGTAGTCCTCTAATATTTTAAGGAGACCATATTATTAATGCTTCATTTCTCTATTTTAAAGAACCTATGATTCATTAAGATTAAAACAGATTATAATATTTATGTAAAACTTTTATGCATTTAGCCACCTTTTTACTAAGTTGTTATTTTCTGAGTTTATTAAGAGAAAATAAATAGCACTGTTATATTCAATTAGCTGTCAACCAACTAAATAACCTTACCAAAGTAAAAATGAAAAGGATCCTGGCCATAAGAATATTGTATAATACAGAATTTTTGTTTTGTTTTGTTTATTAATCTAACTAGAACTTCAGAAAACCTTCCTCAAGACCCAGTAATACCACTATTGGGTATATATCCAAAGGATGCTCAATTGTGCCACAAGGACATGTGCTCAATTATGTTCATAGCTGCATTGTCTGTCATAGCCAAAATTTGGAAACAACCTAAATGCTCTTGACCAAAGAATGGATAAGAAAAATGTGGTATATTTACACAATAGAGTAGTACACAGCAGAAAAAAAATAACGACATCTTGAATTTTGCAGGAATATGGATGGAGCTAGGAAACATCATTTTGAGCGAGGTAACTCAGACACAGAAAGACAATTATCACATGTCTCATAGGTGTTTTTTTAAACATAAAGCAAAGAAAACCAGCCCACAAATCACAATCCCAGAAAACTTAGACAACAATGAGGACCCTAAGAGAGACATACATGGATCTAATCTACATGGGAAGTAGAAAAAGACAAGATCTCCTGCGTAAATTGGGAGCATGGGGGAGAGTTGATGGGGGAATTGTAGGAGTGTCTAACCAAGGACTAGTCTAGCCTCAGACCCATAGGGGTTGGTGTTAGGAGTTGTGTGGAGATTGTGGGAGTTTCTAACCAAGGAATAGTCTAGCCTCAGACCCACAGGGTGTGTGTGTATGTGTGTTAAGGGTTGTGTGGAGATTGTGGGGGTGTCTAACCAATGACTGGTCTAGCCTCAGACCCATACCATGACAGTGAGACTAACCCCGACACTGCTTGGAGGGCCAGGACCTAGAGGCTGGATGGCCCAAAGACCTAGGATAGAGTTAAAAACAATTGAAGAAAAAAAAGTCAACATAATTATGCCAAACGATATTCTACTATAATCAAAGATTGCTGATTACCCAAATTGTCATTAGAAAGCCCTCATCCAGTAACTGACAGAAACTGATACAGAGACCCAGAATCAATCATTGGGCTGAGCTTGAGACATTCTGCTGAAGAGAGGTAGGAAGGATTGTACAAACCAAAGGAGGGGGCAGGGGTTCGAGGACATCACAAAGACAACCAAAGAAACAACTAACCTATGCTCATAGGAGCTCACGGAATCTGAACCAACAGCCAGGGAGCTGGCCTGGAACTGACCTAGGCCCTCTACAAAAGTGTGACAGTTGTGTAGCTTGATCTACTTGTGGGACTCCGAGCAGTGGCAGCAGGGGCTGTTCCTAACGCTTTGATCGCCCTCTGGATCTTATTTCTCATAATGGGTTGCCATGCCAAGTCTCGATATAAGGGGAGGAGTTTAGTCCTACCACAACTTGCTATGCCATGCTCCCATGGGAGGCCTTCCCCTTTCTGAACAAAAACAGAGGAGGAAAGGATTGAGGGAGAGAGGAGGGAGGAACGGAAGGGAAGAAGAGAGGAAACTGTGGCCAGGATGTAAAATAAATGAATAAACTTTAAAAAGAAAAAGAGAAAAATTTTCAAACAGAGTTCAACATGTTACTGCAGTTTGGAGAGAGCCTCTACTTTCAACACAACCCCACAAATGTAACTTTCTATTGTTTTTTTTTACCCTTAACTCAATTAGTCATTTGATATTTAAGAAGCACAGAGGGCTATGTAAGTCCCACTCGGCAAAGTAGGGCCAGGGACTGGGGAGACAAGTCAGTGAGTACATTAGTGACTCTCAGCCTTCCCAATGCTGGGAACCTTTAAAACGGATGTTCTTGTTGTGGTGAGCCCCTACGTCATAATTGTACTTTTTATACTGTTATGAATCCTAACGTAAAGATCTGAAATGCAGAATTATCGGGAGCCACTGAGTACTGGCCTCAGCACTCTCTCCGGGTTCAGAACAGGACTTCTACGACAAGAGAAAACTGGCTTGGAAATGGGATCTGAGGGATAGAACTGACTGACTCAGGCACGTTTTTTCCTGCATGTTTCTTTACTTCTACGTGGAAGATGAAAGAAGGGAGAAGAAAAGTAAGAGGTTAAAGGTAAGGGCATCAGGCATTAGGGGTAACGGTAAGGGCAAAGGGGATAAGACATAAGGGTCAAAGAGAGGGTGATCTCCATAAAGCTTTCAGTTTGTATAGGCATACAGACAAGTTAGCAATCCCATAGGGGGTAACAATACTGTCAAGCATGCATTTTTACAGTCACAAAAACCGGTGGATCTGGCAAGGAGGGACCTTATGTCTCAGAGGGGACATGGCTGTGAAGTTCCTCTGCATCTGGGAACACAGCCTTGGTAGCTATAGTAACCCACGTGTGTGATTTGCATTAGCATCTACCTGGTTGGATTAAAAGGAGTCTCAAGGTCCCCAGAGGGACCTTGCTTTTGACTCCAGCAGGATGCCCAGGTGAGAATGTATCTCTCTGAAGCTAGTTTTAGCAACCCAGGCTTTTTTTCCTGTATAAACAGTTAATTTCCTGGGCTATGATCTTATGTTGTTTGAAACCAAGGTAAAGGTAAATATAGAATGTTAGTAGCTTGTTAAGTCAGAGCAAGAGACCAGTAGGTTTACACCTTCCTGAGTCAGCTGCTAGAGCAGACATATTACCTCCAGTATGAGACTCATTACTTACCAGTGACTACTGTCAATAAAGAAAGTCTGTGGGGGACTATTATTACTTAGAGTTTGATTATGAGAACAAAGGCTTGACTGAATCCTTTGCACACCATGGCTTCATGGTGTGCAGGGAGGTATCCGGTTGCCCTACAGGAAAAGTCAGGTTTACACACTGCTGGGAAGCTATAGAAGGGAGAAATGCCATGATTTCACAAGATTTCTACAAACTGACAATGACTTATCTAAAGGGCAAATGTCCCTGTAGCTTTGCAAAAACTCCTAGTGGAGTGTCCGTACACTTCCAGTGGATAGTTCAACAGATCTGTCCGCTGTACATTTACTGTATACTACACAGAATATCTGATACGCGACCCTCCAAAGGAGACATGAACCGCAGGTTGAGAATCACTGCAGTAGAGTGCTTGCCGCATGAGCATGAGAATCTGTGTGCGCCTGCTTTTAATTCAGAGGTGGAATCCCACAGATCCCCATGATGACTGCCCTAATTAGCCAGCGCCAAACCTGTGAGAAATCCTGTCTTAAAAGACAAGGCAGACCACTCCTGAGGAATAACAGTGAAGCTAAACATCTCATCTCCATACAAGAGTACAGACATGCACATTTCTACACGCATAACCATGTGTGTACACACACATACACACAAAATTAAAAGAAAAATTAAGAATAGATAACAGCAACAATTATGCTAACAGGAAATTCCTTTTATAATGTCCTCTATGGAAACTAATTATACATAAGCAAGGGTAGGGTTATAGCATCATGACAAACATCCGTAAGTTAAAACCTCAAAGGCCAAGCATGAGCTTTGCTTCCAGATGGGACGCGAATATCACGTGCTTATTTATTAATTAAATTCTTTTGTAATTTGCTTTCTGTACAGGCCCTAAGATGTGTAATATGTTTTCAGTAATTTAGACACAAATGATAGTTATTTTGTTTGACCATGGGAATAGAAAATGTGGTCATTGCTCTCAATACTGCTAATCCTGTTTTCTGTCTTTGATTAAAGACCCCTTTATCTCATAGACTCAGTTCATACAGCATCGCAAATGACAATAGTCAGCCATGAAGGATCATCAAGTACCATACAAACCTCAAACTCAGTATGTAGTGACGTGAGAATATTATACATAATTTCTATGATAAAAAGTGAAGTAGTAGGTTAAAACATTCATGTTTATAGGGTCAGAAGTTTCAGAGGCTAATCACAGGTTTTTGGAAGGGAACCTAGGCCATGGTAGTTTCAAAGCTTTCTTTCGTTTCATCTCACACCGTTACTGATAAGTCTGACTGGACTCCACAACACTTTGCCATAAATTGTTCCCTTGGCATGTTCTAAGTTTGTTATTCAGAAAAATGGCAGACATCTGCAGACATAGACATGACCCTGGGCAAATGTCCTTCAGGAAAAACAAGCTCACATCTATCTACATGAGTAAAGAGCAGATGCCAGCAATTCTCACCAGTAACTGCCATTCTCAGAGGGAAAATATTTTCGTGAATTCAGGATCTGACACCTGGCTTGGGAAGGTCTGAACGCAGGCTTTCATCTGGTGACTGCTACATAGGAGTTTTTGCCTACTTGACAGACCAAGAGGCACTCCACATTTCTCTTCTTGGCAAGGCTTACCTCAACACAATACAATTCCCAGCATTCTGCCCTCATTCCCTTGTTCTTCTTGCAATCAACCTGCTTTTTAAATTCCAGCTCTCAAGCCTGCTTTGAGCTTCCTTCTGCATATGTGACTTCCATGCTTAGAAACATGACAAATTTTGTTTTCTGCTAAGTTAGTGTCAGTTTGCTTTCCACATAGCAAACACTGACAAAACTTCAAAGTGAAAAGAAAAAAATTCAAACTTTTCCTCACAGTTCATCCTAAGTTTGGTGCCATGGTTTGATGTATGAAACACAACTAATGATTATAAATTTTCCTTGCTACCAAAGAACTTATAACTGACTTGTGCAAACCAGGCACACACACAAAGACCCACCAAGACAAGAGAATGTTATCAGAATTGATTTTGGAGAAGTGGAAGAGTCAAGTCCCCATTGACACAGACTATAGAGAAGTCAATGATAGAAGATGTCACGCTTCAAAGTTCCTCTATGATGTCACGCAGACAGCTGGCTAGGGTACAGGTGATGAGAAAAACAAAATGCACTATATACTAATTACTAAATGTCAACCTAGGCAAGTCTGTACATTTGCTGACTGCAATTCTGAAATCAATGGCTTCTTACCTTTTGCAGATATTCAACTGGTCCAGCTGGGAAAATTCCACTCTTAGGGGCCTCAAAAATACTTCTCAGCTCATCAAGAGCAATGGAAAAGCGTTCAATCCTGCGCCGGCCAGCCAGGGAATCCTCCTTCAGAATTTCTGGCTGGCCAGAGGCTCTGAGTTTGTCACTCTGGTCCTCAGGAACTTGGTCTTCAGGCTCCCCACTCAATACCTCTTCACCTGTGCTGCAGGACAGACTCGGTGGCTCTGGAGGGTCAAACGCAGAGAGCCCATCTCCTTCAGGTTTAAGCAAGTTGCTTTCCTTAAGCTGGAAGAGCCGGCACCCACTAGCTCCAGGGTAGCTCTCACTTCTCTGGCAGTCACTGGATTCCCACTTCTGCCTCAGGAGATTCAATGACCCCTTCTGGATGGGGAAAGCAGACGACTCCAGGTGGTCCTAAAACGGCAAAGGTTCTTTCATTATAAATGTGCCCAGACGTCAGTTGTATTCAAACACATCACTGAAGGTAGGTACTTGACTTGATGGCACAATGCCATGACAGTGAGCCAAATTTACAAAGATTGAGAGGAATAGTTAGCATAGACACAACCAAGTGACTATAAAGAGACAAAAATACTAGGAAGACACAATTTCTTTCCTCTTCCTTTCATGCAAAATAAGCTTTGTAAGTTCATTGTTGAATAAATTCTGAGGCAAAGGGTCATTTATGAAAGAGGCAATGAAGCAGAATGGGGCCATTTCCCATGTGTAACAGTATAATATTTCTTTTGAATTATTGGTTTTTGTAAACCTATTACTTCAGAAGTAACAGACTAATTGCTTATTATTATTAATCCTTGGCTGTAAGGCAAACACTAAGATAATTGCTTTGTATATGTACCCATCTTGTTCCCCAAATTATCACAGATGAATTAGTTGCAACTATTATTAGTGTGTTGTAGGCTTGGGCTGAATAATTTGCCCAGGTCCTCAATGACCAAGTCTAAATCTGAAAAAATTATCAATGTAATTTTAGCAACCGCTCCTAATACCGCTGGGGTTTATTGCTACTTTGTAATATTTAAGTGTCTCATGGTGAAGCTCATTTAAACAGGACTTTGTTTCAGAGTTTTATGGTGAACAGAAGAAACTTCAGATGGAAAAAAAAACATATTCTTACCATAATACACACAGGCTCTGACACACATGTGGAAGGAGATCAGTCATGGTCAGCGAGCCTTACCAGCTACCATGAAATTTGTTACTTAAATATAAATAGCTCTGCTGCCAACCTAGATTCTGCATTGCAAACTTGAAACTTTAAAAAATAAATTTTGCTCTTGAAGGATGTTGCATTTTCTTTTAAAATTGTCAGCGATGTGGTATACAATACCATCTAAAGTAAGTTTTGGAAGTATCTCAAATGTCATCTAAATTAACAGCCATGTGTTTCTTCGGATGTTGGTCTCATTTGGGAAAAATACTTCATGTATGAGACTAATGTACATATTAGATTAATACATGCGTATAGAAGAAACAAACTTTATTTTCATTAAGTAATATATCCTCTTATTATGTAAAAAGGCTGATAATAGTTTGTGTTTTGCTTTCCTCCATTTGTAATAAAGTTTGTGAGGTACTGAGTAGATTTAATGGTGACCCTGGCACCACTGTATAGTTTGACCTTACAGCAGACAGATGCCCATTTCCAAGATGGGGTTCAGCAACATTGTGACCTTGAAAAAGCTTCAATGGATAAGAGAAACGAATGCCTTTAAAAATAAAGATATGTGACTCATCTCTATTTGGTCAGCCTTCTCCTACTCTCTTGAGCCTGTGGTGAACACTGCTCTACACTCAGTTTCTGCCCGGTCAGCATCATGATTGATCATCTCTTTCTAAGGTTTAGTACATAGTACATTACCATAGATAATTATGATGTACTGAATATTAAGAATAAATGATTCTACATGTTTTCATCACAACAAAGTAATAAACATTCAAAGATATGGCCATGCATAATTTGAATTTTATGAAATATGTACATGACACATCACATGGTAGCCCTAAAATGGGTATTACTTTATATATAGTAATTAACCCTCACTTCCAGCAAACTGTCTTATTGTATATTATAGTCCTCAACGGAGTTACTAATTTCTGCCATTAACTCTAACTCTATTTTTTTCGGTAAAACATTATTTTTTAATTACTAAAATATTTACAGTGCTTATGAGCCCCTAGTCTGCAATACTTGGAAAAAGAGAAGAGACTTTTAAAGGGACAGTTTCTTAGACTAAAACATATTGGAATTTTTTGGCTACAAAAAGTATTACTAATTAATACGTTTTTGTTAGTCACTACTGAATGTCTGAATGAAACAGAGGCACCACACAAGACCTGAACATCTGTTTTAGAAACTAACTAGCAAATGGCAAGACTTATACCAAGAAGATCTGTAAGTCTGTGTCTAGCCTGTAAATAAACAAGTGATGCAAAGCAATTTATTTACATGTGGTTATTTCCTTTTCGAAACAGTGTCCCAGCTGGTAGGAATAAACATATCTTGTCATTTAATATAATAATTATTTTGAATCCAGACTTGCACAGTTAGGAAAAGAAAGCTGAAAAGAAAACAAGATAAAATAAGACAACACTCCAAGAAGATGACAAACTTGTAAGCTTGAGCAGAGACCCATTTTCTTCTATAGCAAATGGGTCCCAATGATTTAAACTCATTTGATCATCTAGTTCTGGATCAAGCTGGAAGACACCTGTATTTCCCAGTCCCTCCTAGTGCACATACCTAAAGCCCCGGAAATTTTATGTGAATCAAGTTTAAAATGTTTAATACTGAAGAGATGGCAAGGTGCCTCGGCCCCCACAAAGCTGAGGGACACTATGAGAGTAGATTTCTTGTATTTTCTTGTATCCATCTACCACTGGTTGCTAGAAGCATTGATAAGATAGAAGCTTTAATAGAAGAACACCAGGAACATTTCACACGTGAAAAGACTATTTGCACTGACAAAAGCCAAGACAAATTAAGAAAAGGGCAACCTAGAATAGAAAAAACAATCTTAACCATGGGCAAGTGCTTTGCAAAATGTGCAACTTACTTTCCCCACTTCCCACGACACTGAGCGGGAGTCTAAATTTTTTTCTTTTTCCTTTGCTCTTCTCATAGTCATCAGTTCAGAGAAGACATAGAGGGCAGAATATGTTTTAACCATTACTTTTCTTGAAAATGTCACACATGTATATAGAAGATTCTGATGACTTTCCAATGCTATCTATTATCTTCCTTCTATCTCTACCAAGTTCCTCACCATCCCTGTCACAGACTCATATCTTTGATTGAATTTATAACTTCTTTTGTTTATACAAGGCCACCTGTGAGCCAACTAAATAGGCACTATCCATGGGAGAACTGTAGAACCTCTAGTGGGTGGATGTTTGAAGTCCATTGCTCTCCCCTTCCTGAATTTATCATTAGCAAGTAGTTCACCAGTGAGGCCTGGGGTCCATTGATCACCTCCTCCATCCATGTCTGACTATTAATTGGCACATATTTGTGCAGATTCATCAGTGCAGACCTCCTTGGTTATGAGAGGTCATGATTGCAATGGCTATGCAACCTCCAGAAGGTGGCAGCTCATAACACTTCTCCCTGGCTGCAGCTCTTATGTCCATTATAAAATAAAGGGATGATGCAGCTGTATAAAAGTGAATTTTTATAATTCAAGGTAAGCAATTGGAACTAGAGAAATTATACTGACTGGGGTAATCTGGCACAGATAAATGTTGTAGGTTTTCCTTCAACATGGATGCTACATTTTAATCTGCAACTGTATGCATTCACTTTGGAGTTTCTATATAAACCAAGGAAGTAGAAAGTGGACAATGGGTGGGGAAGTCTTAATGCATGGAGTTATCAAAATATAGGCAATATGGAAGAAGAGAAGGGAGTTCTACAGACAGAAATGCTTAAGAATGAAGCAGGATAGTGGAGACCATGAAGAGAGGTGTTAACACAGGCAAAGAGGGAATGAATATGCCCTATGGAAGCTTACTATCTTAGAATCAAATAGAGGAATGTAATTTTTATCTTTTTCTTTTTAAAATGGATATTAAGGGACATTCTTTACATAGATGTGGAAGGTTGCCAAAGTCATGGGTAATAATAAAACAATGACTCTGTTACCAGGATTGAGATAGCTCTTTATAAGTTGCTCTTCAGACAGGCATTAAAAGCTCCCAAAACAACAAAGGCCTCTGCCATTTCTCTAGGTTACCCAGCAAACCCAGAAGGTAAACTATATTGCAGAAGTGAAGATGTACCACAGTTGCTTAATACAGAGAAATCCAGCTGGAACTGAACTGGAAATGTGCTTGATGCCTGTAGTACTCAGAGTTCTGGAAGGTGCTATGCAGGCTATGGAGACCAAAGGACATCAGCAGTCTTAAACATAAAATGCTAGGAGAATAAGACCATCCTAGGAAGAGGAAAAATGACTCTCATTTTCATTTGATAACAAATCTTCACCAAGACCTTCTGAGAAGACCCTTCTGTGCCTTCACCTGGGGTTGAGAAAATATCCCTCTGCTCCCTATTTATGCCATAGGACACGGTGCCATAACCATTACCCATGAAGCCTCCTTCTCTTAGTGCTACAAGTTGAAGACACATGGAGAATAGTAAAAAAATAACTTCTTCCTAGTTATACAGGGATGATCGACAGTGGAGATACTGGACCCCCTACAATGTCACCTAATGGCAATGGGATACTTCTCTAGGGAATATAAGGAGCCTGACTTTTATCCTTGTCAATTAAAAGACAAATCCTGATCCACAACTCCCTTTGCTGGAAGCTGCACAAGCTGTGATCTGAAGGTCTTTTGTCTAGACAGTCCAACTCTAACTGCATGGCTTTGTCACCAAGTGCTGACCGCATGCCCTGCTGTGCTCTACCATGGCTACTATGTTGCTGCACATGTACATGGCAGATATTCTGTTATCCCAGTTATCAACACGACATTACTTTTTTACTGTTCATCTTACTGTAGGGCATCTATTTCCTAATTGAATGCAGACTACCAGATGCTCTCATTCCATAAGAGATGCTTTTTCTCTAGTTTCAATAGTAGGTCACAATGACCTTTGTTACCAGACTTGTCAATAATAAGTCATGATACTATTCCCTGATAGCTGATTGTGTTCACATGTGAAATGACATTTAGAAAGTTTTTCATCACTGGTCTTTGATAGCAGAACTACAAGTACAGCAGAGGGCAGTGTGCCTCACATTGGCTCTTTGGGACTCCAGTATGAAATACTGTCATTCAGAAAACCATGGAGAAAAGAATACATGGGAAAAATTGAGCTTAAGACACTTAATATACCCACGTTTAAAACTTATAAGGTACTTGGAAAATCCTGTGAAAAGGTCTATAGAAAATAAGTGCAAGTAATTCAAAGATGTTATAAATTTATCAGGCCAGATATCTCGTAAATGTATTTTTCATTGTATTCTTCTATCAGAGCTGTCTTCTGTCAAAGCTATTTTGATAAATATTGATGGGACGCAAAACCCACTAATCACAAAAAAGCAAGTCTCATATATATAATACATATTGATTATTATATAATAAATTTTATTATATATTTATTATAATATATAGCTTTATATTAATATTATATAATATAATTTACTGTATTATAATTATATATTTACATATAGTATATTACGCAGAATAATATATTATATATTAAACTGATTAAATATATTATTCATTTTACTTAGTTTTGACTTTAGCAAGATCTGAGGGAAAAAACTTACATTGATCATTATTTTATTCACCACTTTGGGGTATTTTTATTTTATTAGAACCTAAACATTGTTAAAGATAATGCTGTAAATTGTGACTTATGTATAAAACAAGAATGCTTTAATAACACTCAGAGAATTATACAAGTCAGCTGCACATATAAGATGTTACAAAAGCCATTGTTCATATACTAAAAGAAGAGAGGAAGCTATTAGGATACTGTTTTGTGAAGACAGCACAGCCAGATTCTTATAGTATCTTTTTCCTGTGAACCCTGACACACAAGAACAGTCACATAATTTCCTTCTCTTCTTACTGTGGCCTGTTGCTGGTTGTTATGAGGCCTGTGTGTCACTTTATCTAGTCAGACACATCAGCAGTGATCAAGAAGAACTAGGGGGTCACTATTATGGATTTAAATTGTCTTCATCGAGTGTCTTTACCTAGCCTTAATAAATTGAGTTATTGAGCCTGAGGATCAATCAAAGTCGACCAGTGTTGAGTGAAATTAGGGATATTCATGGATTAACAAAACTAATGTTCTTATTGTATGTGTTCTTCAGAGGATCATAATGCACAATGTTTTGACTCTAAGTAAATTAATCATATGCTTTCTTCTTTCCCACCTCTAATTCTGCTTTTCTTTCTTTCTTTTTTAAAGAAGTTTATTTATTTTATGTGTGTAATGCTTGTCTGCATGTAAGCATGTGCACAAAATACCTGGTATTCTTGGAAGGCAGAAGAGGACATTGGATATCATCAAACAGTGTGAGTCTTTTATCACTTGATTTTTTAGCATTTGTTACATGTTTCTGTTTTTAGTTCAAAATACGAATCATTTAGAGAAGCATCCCTGATTTCTCAGTGCTGTCTTAGGCCACTGTTTAATCTTTATTACACTGTAGTATTCATTGAACAGATGATGACAATTATACTTTAACACTTGTTTAGGTGGCTATTTTATTAGTTCCCTAACATCAAGGTCCTGAATGTAGGGATCATGTCAGCTTCTGTCTAGAAGTTTATCCTTGACTTCTAACATAGTGCTTAGAACGAAGCTGAGGCTCAGTAAATGTTTAGTAAATTGATAAATACTCTATTGCTACACATTTAGATTTTACACAAATCATCAACAATATATAGACATATTTTTTTCTTATGCTAGACTCAAGGTTTGGAATAAGAGTTCTCCTGTAGTTAATTCAAATCCAATAGATCTTTTAGATACCTAATTAAATGCAATTTTAATAAGCACCTGATATAGCTTTAAGAACAGTGTTTTCGAACATAAGCCTTGAGCAGCACAGAAATGACAGTGATGGGTCACATTGATGTACAGAGATATAATCTGCCAAGATTGTGAAATACATGTGAGCTGGAATTCACATTAGGATTTCAAATACTGCATGTCATGTTGCTGTCAAGTGATTGATTGTCTTATGAGAAAGTGTAATGGGTCTGCAGAGGGAAATTTTTTAAATAAGAAAAGAGTAGCCCAGTCTGTAAGCACATTGTCAGTGACTTAAAGACTGGATTCTTCCTGATAGTCCACACCTTATAATATATATTATATAATATATATAATATATAATATAATATTTTAAGTATTATTTCCTGGCTCAGTTTTAGGGCTTAGCTTATTTCTAGCCAAAATAATTCTGATGGTCTTGAGACCCACTGCAAAAAAAAAAAACAGGACAATAATGATTTTGTTTGTCATCTTAACATTTTGGACAGAAAACAATGCAAATTTTTTGAATAAAGAAAAATTACCAAGTAAACTTCCTGAAGTCAAATTCTACACAAGCTTTGTAGATGTTTCATACAGTTGATTTACTATGGCTTCTTCCAAGTCATTACGCATATTGTGTATTTAGGAACAGGCTTCTTTTTCACTTTTCCATTAATAGTGAGTTTCAAAGTTGAAAGCATAGGTATTTAGAAACTTCAACATATTTTAAAATCTCAGAAGTGTATGACTATCTTAAAACCATAGTGAGTGAAGTTTTAAACAACACAGTTAATGTCAAGAATGGCAAAATCCTGAGGCTGGAGAGATGGCTTAATGATTGAGAGTCCTTGTTCCTCTTCCCCCCAGTTACTCTAATATATATAGCATCAAATTCCAATATTCTCATTTTTCACTAAGCAAAGAATGACCACCAAATGTAACCTAAGCCGGAGAGTCAGTTTACTGTGGTCATATCTGTCTGTTTTAAGTTACAGTACTAGCAAACTCTCTGCAACCAGCAAGGGCTGCTTCCTTCCACTCCAGTGAGAAATGAATGCATTTATTCATATTGCTTCTGTGAAATGAAACCTGTGGCTGATGGCACATGATGCAAGTGTTGTTGCTCTGAAAATGTGGCACTCTGCGGCCGAGTAACCTGAGCTTATATCAGTGAAAAAAAAATGTATATTTCAGCTTCAGGAACTTGGGAAGTGACTACAGTGGGCACCCAGGAGACCAGCCTTGGCTGGAATTCACAGGAAGCCCCCCTCTGAGGCAGGCAAGGAGAGTGCCTTGGGAGACTGTCAAACTCTGCTTCACTCTCTGTAATAATTGAAAGTTGACTTAGAAATAAAGCATGCTTGCTGCAGTGTCTGGATTGCATGCCTCTTCTGCTTGTAGAATCATTTCAATTATGAATTAATTTATTTTTATTTTCCATGAAAGAACCAGAAATGCCTTTTTTTATCCTCATTCCTCGCTGTGGTTTCAGTGAATACCCTTCTTTTCCAACATACCTAGATCAGAGTATCTCTCAAGAAGCACTTTAAATGTTACTCTAGTTATAGTTTTCAGATATCTAATTTAGCTTTTTATTAAAAAAAAGAAAAATCCTAATGCCTACTGCAATCAGGAAACATTTTTTTAACCAAATGAAAGATCTAACAACTAAAAAATTAATAACATCAGACTAGAATGAGGGCTCTCAATTTGTTGACTCTTTTACTTTGGTAACTAGCACCATGTATCTGCAGGAGGAAACTATTGTTGCAATCTAGTTCTAGCCTCTTTCAAATGTGAACTGATGGTCCTCAACAGAGACACCTTCCAAGAAAAACTGTGAGGCGCTTCAGAATTTGCAGGCTGCAGTTTCAAACTACAGAACAAAGGGTTTCTAAGAACCTGCAATGTTTAAGCTGCCATTGGGCCACACTCTCTGCCAACAGAAGCTCCAGTCTCGCAAAAGCTTAAAACAAGCAAGAGTTATGGAAATAAATCAACTTAACACCTTCCAACAAAGCTAAGGACTCAAATGTTAAGCCCGTTATATTAGTGTAAGTTATTTTGTGGTGGTGGTTGTTATTTGCTTTGCATTTTCGGTTACCAACCTTTCGGTAATTTGTGATTAAGAAATATTATGAGTTTTATTTTCAAAAAGAATTCTAAAGACATCCCCTAAAAATATTGTTCAAAAAAAAGTAGCTGATCAATTGAGAGAGAAAATTTTTGTGAACTTTTGGCAGATAGTTGCCTAACATTTGCCTGCTATGAATGAGAGAGAAATGAGTAAAAAGTTTCAAAGACAGTCTCAATATTAACAAATAAATTAAATATTTAAAACTAATATTGCAAATTCGACCTGTTTTTCCTGCTCGTCTAAGTTCAGCGAGACAGATGTTTAAGGCTTTTTCATCTACCGGCACATTCCTCACTAGCTCCAATAAGACACATGCATAATTCATACCCATGAAGGAAAAGACTCAGGAATGGAGCATCTGTTTACTTTACTTTCTTTTATCTCCTCGTTCGCATTTATCAAGGGAACTGGCTAAGGCTGCTTGCTATGACAAATCATTAAAAGAATTTATGGAGCAATATTTGTAATAAGCTTATCTTACCGCCATGTCCTTCTCTGTTAAGTTTCAGTCCAGTGACTCAGGTACCAGTCACGTATCCATTAGAGGAAAACACAAATTTACCAGTTCTTTAACCCACTGATGTCATCTAACTAATGGACATCAAGCATGATGGACATACGTCGGCAGATAGCAGTTACAAGACACCAAATCTGTCATAGTCAGCCCCGGGAGCTACATTATTTAGTGAGTCATGGAAGAGAGAAGTGCGCCCTCAACCATAACCCTGTGTGCACTGGGTGCTCAGCTTACACACTTGCCAGGTAAAGGCTGATTGAAGAAGCTTTTGTTTCTAAACTCTGCACAACAAAAACCAATCTCCAGTAAACGGACTGTCTTACAGCACCCTGAGAATTTGTCTGTGGGTCTTGGATCATTTATATTTAACAAACTAAGGTAATTGTTAAGCATTCTCAGGATGATCCCCAGCAGACTGGGAACCAGAAAAGAACTTTAAATTCAGGGCAAAATTGATATCCTGATACATTGGACATATCCGTCACACTCTTTATTTTTATTTTTATTTTTTTATTGAGAAAAGGAAAAAAAAAGTTTCCCCCTCCTCCCAGCCTCCCATTTCCCTCCCCCTCCTCCCACCCTTCTCCCCCTCCCCCCACTCCTCTCCCCCTCCCTCTCCAGTCCAAAGAGCAGTCAGTGTTCCCTGCCCTGTGGAAAGTCCAAGGTCCTCCCCCCTCCGTCCATGTCTAGGAAGGTGAGCATCCAAACTGGCTAGGCTCCCACAAAGCCAGAACATGAAGTAGGATCAAAACCCGTGCCATTGTCCTTGGCCTCTCATCATCCCTCATTTTTCGCCATGTTCAGAGAGTCCGGTTTTATCCCATGCTTTCTCAGTCACAGTCCAGCTGGCCTTGGTGAGCTCCCAATAGATCAGCCCCACTGTCTCAGTGGGTGGGTGCACCCCTCGTGGTCCTGACTTCCTTGCTCATCTTCTCCCTCCTTCCGCTCCTCATTGAGACCTTGGGAGCTCAGTCCAGTGCTCCAGTGTGGGTCTCTGTCTCTATCTCCATCCATCACCAGATGAAGGTTCTATGGTGATATGCAAGATATTCGTCAGTATTGCTATAGGATAGGGTCGTTTCAGGTTCCCTATCCTCATCTGCCCAAGGAACTAACTGGGGACATCGCCTTGGGCTCCTGGGAGCCACTCTAGGTTCAAGTCTCTTGCCAGCCCTAAGGTGGCTCCCTTAACTAAGAATTGTGCTTCCATGCTCCCCTATCCAGCCTTCCTTTATCCCAATCCTCCTGTTTCCCCAAGTTTCCCCCATCCTCCCCTTTTCCCTTTTCTCTCAGTCACACTCTTGAAGCACATCTGTAGGGAAATAATTCAAGACGTGGTTCCAGGGTTGTAAGTATGATTCTCCAGGTCAGTGATAAAAAGAGTGATGCTATAGAGAGAGCAATGTGGAAATCTGCCTAAAGGCAAACAGCATAAATTCCAACTTTAAAGAATTTACGGTCTAGTGGGATGCCCTGTTCTTCACTGATACGTGCATCATCTGAAATGTCAGCTGTAGACTTTCATGGCCTCATGCGGCCACATTCAACAGGTTTGGAATGTAGTCCGAAACTCTGCCTTCCTTAAGCAACTTAGGTAATTCCAATGCCTAGCACCTGTGAATGCTGCAATTAAAGAAAACTACTGCCTCATTGACATAAAGATAAATGAACTGCAGAAGAGAAAATAGCATCCACTCGTTCAGAAACACATTGCTTATTTAAGACTACTGTGTTCAACCATAATTAAATGTTTTTAAACTACAGAAAAAAAATGAAGAAATGTTTGAGCAAGGGGTTTGGGAAAATGAGAACTCTGTTTCACTAGAAAGAATGGAAATTAGGGTAATTTGTCTGGACAAGAACATGGGAGAATCCTCAAATAGCTAATCATAAAACAAACTACCATATAAGCCAGAAGTCCTACTTCGTACTTCTTTTATGCAACATAAAAACTGAAGCTAAGATCTAAAATCATTTATCTATACATTTGTTTCAGCGTTGCTCATAACAGCCAAAATAACAAAATCCCAAATGTCTATTTATGGATAGGCAGATAATTTCAGACTCCCCCAATCTCTCTTTACACATGTGTATACATGCTTGGGTCTTACCCTGTCTCTAATAGAGTACACGATGCTCACTAAGCACCCTATTTCTGAGCCATGCCAAGAGTCCCAGTTTTTGTGATTTACCAATAGTTATTCACTCCTGTCTGGAAGCTGCCTTATGTAATTGGTTCAGTAATAGTTTATTCACAATAACATTACTTCTTTTTTACATAAGTAAATTTAACGTGATCGGTGCATTTAACATAGTATCTTTACTGTTTAACAAATGAACCTCATATATAAGCAGAACTGTGTCATGCTATTAAATGAGAAATTTATTCAGTCTTCAAATTATTTTATTTCTGAAGTCTGATTTGAGAGCTAAAATTATGGGGTATATTTGATGTGCCATTTGAGAGATGACATTGAGAGATGGGTGTGATATAAAGACAACACACTAAGCCTATTATTATAACTTGATCACAGTCAGAGCTTCATATCCTGATTTGCTATACTACTTTGTAAGACTCTTATAAAATAAGTATAGAGCAATGTATGCAACAGATTGCAGTCCAGTAATTTAAAAAAAACAAGTGTAGGGCTTACCTTAGTGTCTTTATTGTTTCTAATCTCAGAAGATGAGACAGGTGAAAGTATTAGAAATTACAGACCTGCCATCACCACCTAGCTAAACACTTGCTGATACACAGCAATAAAAATCCAGTTTGGGAGCGCCTATAAAATAAGGGTAGTAGATAAAATTTCTTTGGCATCATGATAAATAACATCAGCCAAATCAACTTAATTTCCACCTTTGATAGAGTAACAACAGCAGGAGCCCCAGGGAACTTTTTAGACAAATATACGTCCTGACTCTGACATGAGGTAGAGGTAATTCCACACATTGCAGAAATAAAATGCGCTTTCTAAAGCATTTTAACCTTTTTATGTATTTCTATTAATAACTGTTTTTAATATGCCTGCAAATAGGCTCAAGCAGAAAGTTGGAGAGGTAAGGAGGCCTACTAGATATTAAGATGACCATGCCATATATTAAGTTGAGACAGAACTGATTTTGTGATGATTTTCTTATGAAAATATGTTATTGTGAAAACCAGTTCCTCGGCAGCAGCAATGCGTTGCAAACATCATGCTTCTCTACTTAATCTTATTCTTGTCTGTGTTAAGTTACAGAAGTTAAGTCAGAGAATCACAGTGGGGAAAGAGATGAGAAACTATAATCTGTCTATAAACTATATGCTGCAATGGTTCTATTGCTACAGTACTGTGGCGGCCGGGAGACCCTGAAAAGAGAGGAGGTGCATGTAATTTAATCAGATATGCCATCTACTTAATGAATCAGTCCAGCTGGGTATCATTTCTAGTGCTGACCCTAAATGCTGCTTCCCACGAGAAGAGTTCACGCTCCTCTCATCTATAAAGAAACACCTGGGACATATGAATGGCAAAACCAGCTCGCTCAGCGTGAAATAGTCACAATTTTATAGAAGTGTAAGTAGTTCCTAAGCAAGAAGTCAAAACATGAAGTACCATTTAAATGTCAAACACCTTAGTAAAAGGGAAGTATTAATTTTAAAGTATACGTTGAAGAACTGTACTGTGTACGAGAGTGTTTGGAAAAAGTTAGAAGGCCCTAAATCAGTGTTTTGTCACCTGTCACAGACACTTTGTGTTCCTTAGAATAGGAAGCAGGTAAAGAAAGCAATTTCAGAAAAGAGGAGGTAGTATATGGAAGACAGAAATGGAGTAATTCTCTACACAGGGGCCAAGAGAAATGCTTTTACTCTTGATGTTAATGCTGACTAATTTTTATTTGCTGGATTTAGGAGTTGGGCTCCTTATTTTTATTTACTGAATTGAGGAGTTGGGCTCCTTATTTTTATTTGCTGAATTTAGGAGTTCTTGCTCACTTATTGGCTAGGAAATATTGGCTAAGTCAAATCTAAATAAAGGTAATCCTCTTTATTTAGAGTTGCATTAAATACTTCACTCATGTGACTGCTATTATACATATTTGATCTAGGGAAACACCTTAGGAAGAAGTCTAACCACCAAATGTACAGAATCATATCATTAAATTTTTAGCTACATAAAGAAGCTGGAAAAAAATCCCCCACTAGTAAATTAACAGAACACCTGAAAACTCTTGAACAACAACAACAACAAAAGCAAACTCATTCAGGAGGACTAGATGGCAGCAAATAATCAAACTGAGAGCTGAAAGCAACAAAATAGAAACAAAGAAAACAATACAAAGAATCAATGATACAAAGATTTGGTTCCTCACGAAAATCAACAAAATTAGCAAATCTTTATTCAAAGTAACCAAAAGGCAGAGAGAAAATACCCAAATTAACAAAATCAGAAATGAAAAGGGGTATATAACAACAGACACAGAGGAAATCCAGATAATTGTCAGGCTATACTTTGAAAACCTGTACTCTGCAAAATTGGAAGACTCAAGTTCAAATGGATCAAAGACCTCAACAAATATCCATCCACAATGAACTTCATAAAAGAGAAAGCTGGAGGTACATTTCAATGCATTGACACAGGAGACCCCTTCCTAAAAAGTGGTCTAAATATAACTAGCAGTTAGAGGTCTATTTAATTTGCTTATCTGGTTTTGATTTAATTTTGCAAGTGATATTTATCCAGAAAATTGTCAATTGCCTTTAATTTTTCCAAATAGATGCTAAGTGGACTGAGAAAGAAATCAGAGAAGCATCACCCTTCACCATAGCCACAAACAACACAAAATATATTGGTGTAACATTAATCAAACAAGTGGGAGACCTGTATGAGAAGAACTTGAAATCTTCGAAGAGAGAAATTGAAGAAGACACCAGAAAATGGAACAATCTCCCATGCTCTTGGCTAGGTAGAATTAACATAGTAAAAATGGAAATCTCCAGATTCAATGTAATGCCCAGCAAAATTCTTCACAGACCTCGAAAGAATGGTACTCAACTTCATGTGGAAAAACGCCCAGGATATCTAAACAATCCTGTACAATAAAGGAACTTCTTAGAAGCATCACAATCCCTGACTTCAAACTCTACTAAGAGTTACAGTACTGAAAACAGCCTGGTATTGGCTTAAAAACAGACAGGAGGACCAATGGAATCAAATTGAAGACCCAGATATCAATCTACACACCTACAAACACCTGATTTTCACAAAGAAGCAAAATCTATAAAATGGAAAAAAGAAAGCATATTCAACAAGTAGTGCTGGTATAACTGGATATCAACATATAGAAGAATTAAAAGAGCCAGTATGTTTAATGTCCACTGTAAAACAAATCATACCACATGCAAACTCCTTTACACTTTATACATTATGAATCTCATGCTTCAGTGACCTAAGATTTCTCAGGATGTTTTGGAAACTGTAAGTTACCAACTTCCATGATCAGAGATTTGGGGTCTGTAACTATAGAAAGATATTTTTTATATATCTATAGTAGAAGTCATGCTTCTCAATGAAACTCTTATTGAAAGTAGAGCTATCACAGAACTATTTAAGAACAAATGTAGTTAGAGCATAAATCATGCTTGTTCTTGTTCTTGATCTCCCAGCATTCAGAATTATAGAAAGGAAAAGTGCATCATTTAAGGTAATAGGCTTTAATAATTTTGGTGTGATATGGCTGAGCTAAAATAATCTTTACAAATATTCTTTCAGGGACAGATATCATGGTACCATTTTGCAAATCAAAGTATGGAGTTACAATACAAACTGGTGATCCTTTATTGTAATTCAAATAATACTTGACCCATAACAACAGAACACATTTCTATGAGCTAGAAGCAGGGTCAACTAGGGAAGCTTGAGAAGAATCTATTTGAATCACATATTGTGTAATAGATTTACAAATCTGTTAGTATCAAAGCCTTTACATTGAAGGGTTTTTCAGTAGTACTCCTTTTGCATATAAGTCTAAGTGAACGCCATAAGATGAAATCTTTGTGGGGTAACTCTTTAGCCAAATGAAATGCTCATTTAGTATGACTCTTCACTCCCTAAAACAGTAGGCTAAATTGCAAAAATGATCTTTTCAGCATATTCGTCATATCTAAAATAGAATGAAACCTCACTAATACTCTGTCCCATTTTATGGCTCATCATAAACGAATAAACCCGTCAATCTAAGACCTAATGGCAAGAATGTTGTTCATCTTCTACTATTTCTAGTCAAAGTCAAAAAGTGAACACAATTACTTGCTTGTACTCCATTTAGCCTTTTCTGTTTTGGTCAGTGTCCCACAAAGAGTACATAATAAAGGCTTCATTGAAAGCCTGTGGAGTTAAGAGGTAGTGGAAACTTCAAGAGGTGCAACAAATTGAGAGAAGGTTGCCTTACCGGGTGTATGCCTCTAAAACTGATATTGCAAGATTCTTTTCTGGATGCCAGGATGATCATCCTGACATCATACAGTGTGATCTAACAGGTTCAAAGCGATAGGACTTTGGATATGTGATCCAAATTAAACCCCTGTGAGTGGTGTGTGTGTGTGTGTGTGTGTGTGTGTGTGTGTGTGTGTGTAATCATTTATGAATGCATGTATTCATGTGAATGTGTGGAAGAATGCAAACACATGCGTAGAGCATTGTGGAGGCCAGAGGTCAACATCAGTTTTTTTTTTTTTTCCCCTCAATTCTCCTTATTTTTTTTCCTTATTTTTTGAGAAAGGATCGAACTTGGAAACTAGAGCTCTCTGGTTGTGTAGTCGGGTTGGCCTTTTGGTCTTTTCTTCTACCTCCCCAGCACTGTGATTACAAGCATTAACTGCCACACCCAGGGATTTACAACAATCTGAGGATCCGAAATCAAATGTTCATACTTTTGAGGAAAAGCTTTAGGGATAGAGTCATCTCCCGAGCCTCATGCTTCCCCCTTCAAATTAGTCTCTTGGGCACATTGATTCTTAGTACAGGAAAGCTGAATAAAAGGATCCTTTATGATTTAGATTAGTGCCATAGCATATGACTGTGTAGAGTCTCAAAATGTCACAACGACCTCTGTTTTTAATCACATGAAAAATTTGCAGACCTTACGCTCATAAAAGTCATCATCCTTAATTTTTTACTTCTTTCCTTCACCTAGAACTATGAAAAGTGTTATGATAGCAACTAATTTTCTTATCTTGATAACCCTTCAAGAATAATTTATAGATTGCCATGGACTTGAATTGTTCATATTTATTACTAAGCAATGCAAAGTGTATCTGCTTAATAAGATATATTAGCATATAGTCCTGCTGTAATAAACAGGGCAGTCTATCCTAATATCTTATCAACTCTTTGGAGAAGAATCTTTAAGGTTTATATGGCTTACCTTTGCACATAAATTATAATATTCTATATTCTAACCATATTTTTAATGGGCTGGTTAGTGTGTGTGTGTGTCTCTCTCTGTCTCTCTGTCTCTGTCTCTGTCTCTCTCTCTCTGTGTGTGTGTGTGTGTGTGTGTATTTATCTGTCCCTGTCTGTGTATGTGTGTGTGAACATATACTTGTGGGTATGCATGCATTTGTGGATATACGCAGGCCAAAAGTCAACCTCAGATATAGTTCCTTGAGAGCTGTCCATCTTGGATTTTGAGACAGGGTCTATCGCTGACCTGGTGCTTATAGCTTGTATGCTAGGCTGGCTGGCCAGGGAGCCTGGGAATCTGCTGGTCCTTCTTCCTCGTGGTGGAATTACAAGCCTGTCACCACACACACTTTTGACATGTGTTCTGGGGACTGAACTTAGGTCTTGATATGTTCAAGAGAGACAATTTACTGACTGGGCTATCTCTTCAACTCCCCTTTCTCTTCCTTTAATTTTAATTTTATTTTATTTGGGGAGTGGGAGGAGATTCACTAAATTGATCAGCCTGATCAACGGAATATTAGCTCACCGTTACCTTGAACTCAAAATTCTCTGGCCCTTGGGCACCTAAGAAAAGGGATTACAGCTAGGGTATGAGCAGGCTTGAAGCTGTCTTTTTCTTTGCTAACCAATATTCTATATGTCCTTGTTCTGAGAAGTCTGTCATACTACCTTGTATAAGTTAAATAGTTAGTCACTATTAGACAGTCATCCATGCTCTCTATGTACTGTGCCAGTTCTGTCAATAATACATGCTTAATGTGAGAAAGTGTAGTTTAAAAAGGATAATATGGATTCAGCCCTGCCTAGTCACATTCCCCCAAATCCCACAGGCTATTCTTCCTCCCACTGTCTGTGCTCAATGTTTGCATATAAATTCCTCATTCTTTAGTTGTTCTGGGATACAGAACAAATTTCAGCAAGGCATACTATGATTCAGCCCTATTTTCTAAGGGAGCACATTTTCCACCAGATTCCCCTTTTCAGCGCCAAATTTGTTATTAAATTCTGAAATATGTAGAAATCTGAGTCCAAAGCACATAGTTTTGTGCCTCTTGAAATGAGGGACTAAAGGAGTTATTTGGCATTTAGGAGTCATTGAAGAGAAACAGTGTTGGCGAAGCTACAATCGCATTTAAAAGTATTTTTAGAGAATTTGTGCTTCTATAGAATTAGTCTCATTAAATTAATCATGCTTTCATAAATTTTGTTTTTAACTTGCTCTATAAGAACAAATGGCAATAGCAAAATAGACATTTCTGTAAAAACAAGCATTGATCACTCTCAAAAGGCTTGCAGATGTTTAATGTCTATGTGATTTGGAGAAATGGAAGTGAAAATCTCAATGAGATATTGTCTACACCTGATAGACTGGCTATTGTATAAAACCTGAAAGCTGACTAGTGTTGAGGGTTTGGAGAAAAGGGAAGAAATTATCTTTTTTTAATTATTAAAAATTTAAATATGAAAATAATATTGATTCTTTGTGGATTTCACATTGTGTAACTCAATCTCACTTACCTACCTGTCCCCTTGCATGTGCCCTTGCAACACCCCACCCCCACAAAAACAATACCAAATTTAAAAGAAAAACCAAAAGCCAACCAAACAAACAAATAAGCAAAAGAAACAAAACAAAACAAAAATGAAGAAGGAAACGGGAGGGGAAGAAGAATCTTGTCCTGGAGCTGTAGGGTGGTCTGTTTGAGACACACAGTTCACCCTTGAGTCACTACTTCCTTCCCTGCAGGTGTTCATTGCCACAGTCGTTGACATGGCTCCAGGCCTCTGATTTCCGCTGACCCACCTCTAATGGCCCCTCCCTGGGGTTCCTCTTGGATATTCTGTTGTTGGCCCTGATGATATGAGTAAGAGGGACCCGGATCTGAGGGTCCCACTCCTTGCTCTAGAGTGCATTGGGTGAGCAAGCCAAGGTAGTGCTGAAGTCGTGCTAGGTAGTGAAAATAAGGAAAAGCTAGCAACCTGACCTACCAGCTACCATGCAGGCCCAGAACCAGGGCTATGAGTTAGCCCACCCTAACATCCAAATCATATATGAACTGTTGGAGCACTTGAAGGGGAGTAACCCACAAATTTAAAATAGTAGGCTCTCTGTAACATAGGGCAACAACAGAATATAGACCAGAGCTTCTCAGCCTGTGGGTCCAATGACCCTTTTACGGGGATCCTGTATCAGGTATGCATATTACGATTCATAACACTACCAAAATTACAGGTATGAAGTAGCAATGAAAGAATTCTATGGTTGGGATCACCACATCATGAGGAACTGTTTTAAAAAGTCACAACATGGCAGAGGGGATGCTGATCTACAGCGATCAGCTTCCAGGCAGTGTTCCCAGGTATTTGAGCGTTTTCAGGGCTGGTTCAGGAGGTGGAGGCTCTTGCTGCCAAGCCTGATGGTAGAGGAGTTCAATGAAAGTTGTCTTCTGACCTCCACGCGTGTGCTCCCCGATAAAGTAAATAAATAAATGTAATGATTTTTTTCAAAAAGAAAATACAAATTTAAAACCACTTTGCATTTATAAAGTAATAAAAAACAAACAAAAAAGAAAAAAAACAAAAGAAAAAAAAAAGTCACAACATTAGGAAGGTTGAGAACCATTGCTCTAGAGTTTTCTTTAAAAATTAAGAATAAGCCAAGTGGTGGTGGTGCACGCTTTTAATTCCGACACTCAGGAGGCAGAGACTGGGGTATCTCCATGAGTTCATGGCCAGCTTGGTCTACAGAGCTAGTGACAGGACAGCCAGTACTACACAGAGAAACCCTGTCTCAAGAAACTATAAAAAAAATTATGAATGGAACTATTGTGTGATCCAGTGAACTCAGTACTGAGCATATTCTCAGAGGTATGGGCATCAGTTTGTTGTAGGAATGTTTCCATTTCTATGCTTAATACTTACAAATTATAAGAGAAGGAAACAATCTGTATCAAGGGCTGAAAGTATTAAAAACTGTGATACATAAATATTGTCGAGTAATACTGAGCCTTGGAAAGACATACTATGATTTGTTAAACATGAACAAGCACTGGAGAATATATGTTATGTGAAATAGTACAGGCACCCCCATAGAGACAAATACTATATTATTTACATGATAACCTACAAATTCAAACTCTGCAGAAGTAATAAAATGATAGTGGTTAGGTGAATATGGGTATAGGGACTAGAAGAAGGGGGCACATTAGGGGAAGTATAACTTGCAAATTCTGGTGTTTTTTATACAGCATTATATATGGATTTTTGAGACAGAGTTTCTCTGTGTAGCTTTGAACCTTGTCCTGGAACTCACTCTATAAACGAGGCTAGCCTTGAACTCACACAGATCTGCCTGCCTCTGCATTCTAAGTGGTGGAATTAAAGACATGTGCCCAACCACCCAGCTTAACTTATATTTTAAATTTAAAAGAGTTTAAGGAGAGAGTGAGATGGTTCAACTGGCGAAGGTGTCTGCTGAGTTTGATCTGAGTTTGATCCCAAGATTCACATTTTAGAAGGAGAAAAGTAATTTCCCAAAGATTTCCTACGACCTCCGTATATTTGTTGTGGCAATCCCACATCTCCCTCCACACAAAGTAACTAAATAAAAAAGAATAACAGAAATCCAAAATTCAACAAGCCTCTAGATCTTCTCACCACAAATAAATGATAAATATTGAAATGGTTAAATGTGTTAATGACCCTGTTTGGATTATATAACTGTGTATCTGTTTTCACTGAACCCCATACAAACACATAATTTATCAATTGCCAATAAAAATAAAAGTACCTAAACATAATCATATTACAGAAATAAAAGACCCATAATGTATAAATTATAACGTTTTATTATCTAAAACAATATTTTTTTGTATTTTATTTCTTTCTTGATAGGTGCTTAACTCCCTCCCTCCTAACTTATTTTATGTCATAACTTTCCAAGTCATTAAGCTTTGCTGAATTTATGCCCATCTGCTCTTCTATTTTTGCTCTGGTAGAGGAAAGAAAAAAACTGCATTAAATAAACTGCATGTTGGTTCATTTTGAACCTTACTAGAGACTGTCAGTTTCACAATTAAAATGAAATTGTTATCTTGGTAGATGGAAGGGTGGTCAATGGCCCATCACTCCATCTTCTGTTCACTCTTGAAGACTGAAATGAACCTCAGTATAGATGCATGATTTGTTCAATCACAGAAGGAGGAAGTTTGGGGTATTATGTTTTTTTTTCTCTAGTAGCATGACAAAGAAAGGTGCAGGGGAAAAAAATGAAAGGAAACAGAAGTACAAAGGATTAGAGAGATGAATAAAATACTCCTTCTTATGTTCTTTCTGGATTTTTAAATCAAGCTTATCAGCTCTCGTTGGAAAATAAAATGCAAAAATCTTGGGAGATGCAGCAACAGTTAGCACTAGCACACTAGCAGTAATTGTTGCCTAAAGGAGACTAGGAAATGCATAAATTATTTAGGTTTCCAAAGCATATGTAATAAAAAAAAAAAACCAAAGCAGCAATAAGTCGTCTTTGGCTCACAATATGAATTGACTGGTGTTTATTTCCAACAGAGAGAAGAACTACTTTATCAGAAATGGTGCTGGGTACAGATGACAGGGATGGGGGCAGAATATGATATATGATGTGAGTAAAAACTAGTCAAAATCTGAGTGCCACTCAGGGGACATCTCCCTCCGAGGTACTGGCTAGTGAGTCACCCAAAACAACACAGACTCTTGGCATTATTCGTGGGGGCAAACCAGAGCAGATAGTCAGATTTCTCTTGCTCATTTTGTGATCAATGGCTCAAAGAAATCAACCTCATAGTACCCAGGACACTCTTACCTTACATAGTACCACAGTAGCATACACACAGATTGGTAAGAAAAACGACTTTCAGTAGCCTTACCCTATATCCTTTGATACCATCTGTCATAGCAAGGTTACTCATTGGTGTAATGATGGCTTGATAGTCCATGGGTAGCTGATGATTTTCTCATTAAAAATGAGGCCTGTTCTACAAGAGAAACTGTGTGCCTAGTACTGCCAGTCTGGCCTAGGGATGCCAAAGGCTCAGGTTGGGTTGGGACACTTATTGTTATTGTTCTGCAAAATTATCATGATGCCAAACTGTCTTCTAAATATTTATATTCATGCCCACATGTCTCTACTGTTCTCAACTTCGGTAAGAGAAGCTTCTTTTACAGTGGGTGACAGTCACTGCAGAGACATCTAAATGAACATAGTGGCAAGTATAAATAACTATGAGTGCTCAGCTGTTTTTGCATTATTTATATTCACGTCTCCTCATCCAAGGATCTGGAAGCATCTCAGAAGAGCTGGAGAATGGGGTGGGATGGGGCTGGGAAGTCCCAAATTCTGGAAATGGCATGGATTTGGCACACAGAATGCTTGCAGGTATTCCTGCATGATCTGCACAGGATTAAGTTGGTCAAAATCCAAGCAACAGAGAGAGAGAGGACCCTGAAGCCCAACCCTTAGAAAAGATATTGGTAGTTGATGGTTTCTAAGAGAGGAAGATTCACTATTCGTTGGAGATGTTGTCCCTGTTAGGTTGACCATGTTGCACTGTATGGCTCCACATCCATGCACAAACGAATAGAACTAATTAAATACAAGGTGTTATTAATAACAATAAAAAGAGGATGTGCTGTTTGGAGTGTAACTGAATGAGGGTTACTAGGAAAAGTTGGAGGGTGGTGGTCGTTATGAATATGACAAAAACATTGTATCAGCATATGAAATGTTCAAATAAAATATTAACAAAAAAGGTGGATGCTTCCTGAGGGGGTGTGTATTTAAGTTCTTGCAATGTAGAAATCTCAAGATTTTGTCACTTAAATTGATGAAATTGAGAGAATTACACACACATTTATTCTATTTCTTTTAGCCCATCTTCCTGCTCCTTAGTCTTTGAAATTCCATGCACCTGTGCACATCTACACTGTGAAATGAGAACTCCAGATAGACATCTCGTCATTGTGAGTGACATCTACCAGGGAGTGACACCCATCACACTTTTCTTAACTTTTAATCCTTCTTTTCACAATCTATACCAGTCTGCTAACCCCTGACACCCCCTCCACTGTGTTTGTGTGTAAGCCAGAAGGCAACTTTAATTGCAGTTTCTCAGTTATAATCAGACATGCAAATCCCTATATAAAATAACATTTATATTTTCTGAGAGTTAGGATCTGGACATCATATGGAATTTCGTCCTATACTGACATGAAAAACATTTTTTTGTGTGTGTGTGTCTTGCAGGCTGTGATCCATGGAGGATATGCAAGACTGTTTGTGTGAAATAACTCCCCACAGACAAAATCAAACCTGAACAGAATATGCAAACTAAGCAAATCTACATTCTAGCTCCAACATAAAAATATGAAATCTCTGGCTATGAGAAACAGCTAGCAAAAGTCTTCTCTACCACCATCAAGGAAAGGGACCTGAAATACCATTTGTCAACCAGTCAACTGTCAAAATTTACTCCACCATCACATTACAAAGGCAATTGTTCCACCATTTGTCCATGGGTGTTTTCATATCGTTTTGTAGAATGGAGTGTGCAAAATTCAAGACACTTAAACAAAAGTCAGTATAAATATGTCCTCGGGCAGTAATTTTATAAAGCCTTCTTTCTTTCAATTGGTAATATCATTCCCTTTTTTCTCTATAATGTACTATATGTAAACGCTCTTATAGCATTTACACCAGTCAACTCAAGGCAATAGATCTTCAGTGAAAGATAAAGCTGTGTCCTTACTTTGCCCAAACACTCACTTTCAAAGAAAAATAAAAGAGTTTCATATGTTGAAAATGTACAATGAATGAAGAACCACTCAATGAAATCCCTACCTCCTTATTCATTCCTAGTGAACACTGTCTAATCAGCCTTTGTGTCCAGAACTCAACCAATGACTGGTATTTACAAGTAGCACATGGTGTTTGTGGTCAATTTCCTGGCTTTAATTTACACAATTATTTTATTACTGTCCAAAATGATTTTGTATGTATCTGAACTGTCTGAAAGATCTCCAGAATTAAAGAACCAACTGACGGATATACATACACATATACAGTAGATGTATATGTGTTTACCTACATATATGAGCCTTTTTATGTCAGTATAAATATAAATAAAATTTAATAATGCTTAATGTTTTAACAAACAAAGCATGGTATTTCATTTTATATCTTGAGTCTCATACTTATTTTCACAACATAAGAAGTCATAGATTGAGTAAATAAAGAATAATAAGAAGATCTATGCCAAAGACATTGGGCTTCCAGACTTTATACTATAGAAAAAATATTTTATTTAATAGTTGATCTGAGTTTGATAGCTTGGAAAATTAGATAGATACCATATTTTAGAATGCAAGAGAACAAATATTGTGATGATTAATTTTTATCAATTTGGGCTAGTCTCCATTATGAGGTTATGGGAAAACAGCAGTCATAAAATTGCTGTATAGTTATTTTGGACTTAAGATTAAATTTTAAAAAGAGCAAGTGAATCCCAGTGTTCTATATAGTGTGGGGAAGCCACAGCCAGCTGGTTCGAGATCTTAATAAAGAACTGGATCACCTGGGAAAGAACTAGCCTTTTGATAGATGTTTCAGCCTGCCTGGTCCCGTAGCTGTTCAGTCCCAAAGAAGTACACAGAGGTCTACGTTAATATAAACTGGTTGGCTTCTTATTAACTCTTACATCTTAAATTAGCCCACAATTCTTGTCTGTGTTAGCCATGTGGCTTGGTACCTTTTATCAGTGAAGCATTCTCATCTTGCTTCCTCTCTGTCTGGGAGATCACTGTAGTCTGAGACTTTCCTCTTCCCAGAATTCTCCTGTTCTAGTCACCCTGCCTATACTTCCTGCCAGGCTACTGGCCAATCAGCATTTTATTAAACCAATACAAGTGCCAAATCTTTATAGGGTACAAGACCATTGTCTCACAGCACTCTCCCCCTTTTCAAAATAAGAACTCTGAATCTAGTCTCCTTTGTTTAGCTTTTTTTCCAGACCATTATCCATAACAACTTGTAAACAACACTATAAACAAAGATAAACATCCATAATCCATTTTTTTGAAATGTGGGTGTAGTTTTCTAGGCTACTTCATGCTGATTGGGGTGCCGATAATCTTATGGGGACCTAAAGAAAATTTAGGATATGATCAAGTCCTGACAGGAATATTCTGTGAAGCTTGATCATTTCAGCCAGAAGTTTGAGCCGATCTGGATATAGAACTCAGAGAAAACTCCAACAGAGATCCTCTGAAATGTTGGATTATCTGGGCCATCTGCTCCTATCAGAGATTTTTCAGGGGGTCTTCCTTGATCAAACCTGATTTTTCTTAACCCAGAATAAATCCACAGCCTCTCATTTCCTGTGGAAACAAAAGCAAAACCTCTTCTCCAAAGTAACATATCTTTTGACTTAAATTTTGAAGTCAAAGCATTTTCAAAACATACTGGAATAAGCCAGTAGCATTTATAATAAAATGTCTTTTAGTACCTGTTGCTCCTTTCTCAGTTGTCAAACAATTCAAAGAAAACACAATAACATACAGTATCCAGATTCTCTTTGTAGTTTCCATCTTTATATGGCTTTATTTTAAACTCCATTTTTTTATTTTGATTTTTTTAGACAAGGTTTTTCTGTGTATCTTTGGCTGTTCTAGAACTCACTCTGTAGAACAGGCTGTCCTTAAAGAGCCACCTGCCTGTCTCCTAAGTTCTGAGATTAAAGGTGTGTGCCACCACACCAAATTACTTTCTCCTTTTTTATGTTTTTAAGGACTTTATTCTTTTTATTCTCTACCAAGCCTACATACATTTTTAATGTTTAAAACTGTAAGCCATTTAGAGATTTTTCATCTGTACTGTATATCTCTCTTTTTCTGACCACATGTGTCTTTATTTGCTAAGCATTATGGCTAGTATTAAAGCTATCACTTTAATGGCTGAATACACTCCATTCCTTAGCTTTCACAGCAGATGTACTGGTAGGAGCCATGTTTATTGTCACAACTCTATGGAGTTTCAAAGTTCGGCCTCTACCAAGAAGCATACTGCTGGCTATTTATAAACACCATTTAAGTGTTTGGTGGTGGAGCTTCTTAAAAGAGATGCAAGATTTTTGAAGCTAAAGCTGAGTCAGAAAGCCTCTTTTAAATGAGATGCACTTGCCTCCTGCAAACAGAGTCCACCTGAGAAAATGCTGCTACCGAGAAGTAGTGCTTAACTTTGTTCTTTTGTGTCTAGAGTTACTTCCCAAGCTATCTCAGTTTTCATGTGCATATAGTTGCCCACATTGGTGCCCTACATTGGACACTGGTGCAGGACAATTGTTTATATTCTGTCAATTATGTTTTAAATAAATGCTGATTGGCCAGTAGCCAGGCAGTAGAGGTGGGTCAATGAGAACAGAAGACTTCTGGAAAGAAGGAAGATCCCTCTGCAGTCCTGTCCAGACACAGAAGAAGCAATATGTGACTACACTGCTGAAAAGCATACTGAGCCATGTGGCTAACACAGATAAGAATAATGGGCTAATATAAGTTATAAGAGTTAATAAAAAGCCTGAGTTAATGGACCAATCAGTTTATGATTAATGTAGACCTCTGTGTGAATTCTTTGGGACTTAACAATTTTGGGAACTGGGCAGGACAGAATTTCAGTCAACAGGGCACCAGATGTTGGTGGAAGTTATAAAATAATCCCACACTAGCTCAGAACTGAGTATAATAAAGGGTTATTTATTTAAGGGTAGACTCAGAGATCACAGTCTTCACAAACAGGAAACAGGAACCGAATCCAGAAGCCAGGAGAGAAAGTGTATGCTTTATATCAGCATTTATAGTATAAGAGGCCACACCCAAGTGGACTGGTATGTTAAAGGCTGCAGGCCCAAGGAATTCCTACAGCACGAGCTCCGAGATTCCTTTTACAGGAAAACAACTTCAACCCTTTCTTGACTGTCCAGTCCACCAATTTCAGAGTTAACACCTACACATATGTGAGCCGGTGTCCTAAAGCAATCCCTCTCACTTCACTGTTTGCATTCTCGTGTCTACCTTCCCTGTCTCCTCTGCCTCTGATTCTGCAAATGCCCTCTCATATGGAGGTGTATGACTGCTTTGACCCTGTTCGACGACCCAAGAGAATCTCTCTCGCTCAATAGTCTAAACACAGTGACATCTTTGAAGTTCCCCGTGCTGTTTAAGTTGTTTAGTGTTAGGCTATGAGATTAAATCATGGCCATCTTTGAGAGGATATTTAGCCTATACTTCATCTATGCAGCTGATTTAAAAGAAGTCAGTCTGACCATTTATATTTCATTTCAATTAATGATAACCTGCTTTATATCTATTTCCTCAAGTGTGATGTAGCCCTATTCTATTTTTTCTCTTTATTTAACTTATTCTTTTACCTGATAAAGATTTTATTTGCTGATTTGTCCTTCCATTTACTAGAGAAACAAATAACAAGGAAACAATTTCACATTTTGAATTTGAATTTGATGATCATTTTTGAAATTATAATATGGATATTTAACTTTTGAATAGAATATTTTTAATTTTTGAATTTTACAAAAAAGAAAATTGTTGTTATATATTTTACTCACAATTGTATATGCCATTCAAATTCTTATTACAATCGTATATTTTACAAATATGTTTCTCTGAGTGCTGTTAAGTGAATTCATTCCTTTTATCTTTTGAAAAGTCATTTATTTAGTTTTATTATATGTGCTTATTGTAAGGGTATCAGATACCCTGAAACTGAAGTTACAGACAGTTGTGAGCTATCATGTGGTTTCTGGGAATTAAAACCAGGTCCTTTGGAAGAAGTCAGTTCTCTTAACCACTGAGCTATCTCTCAAGCCCCAGTCATTTTATCTTAATTGTGGTTGTTCTGTGAACCCAATTTTTTAAACATTTTCTTTTTTATAATACCATGCTTTTTTGATGTCATGTTTCTTGAGTTCTTTGTATATTTTGGAGATCAACTGTAGTAATAGGAGCGGCGGGACTGCGTGCCCAGCACCCCACTGCCCGCACGGCTAGCTTTGCCCGAAATAATTACACGGACACTGTATTCTTTTAAATACTGCTTGGCCCATTCTCTTCTAGGCTAATTCTCACATATTAATTTAGCCCATTTCTAATCATCTGTGTGTAGCACCCCAAGGTGCGCTTACCAGGAAGATTCTAGCCTATGTCCATCCTGGGTTGGAGCTTCATCGCGTGTGCCTCAGAGAGCAGAGCTCTCGCCTCTGCCCGCAGGAGTGGAGCATCGTGTCTCTCTGAGGCGTCTGCCCCCGAGAGGAGAGCTGTCGAGTCTCTGAGCTCACTTCCTCTTCCTCCCAGAGTTGTGTTCTGTTTACTCCTCCCATCTACGTTCTAACCTATCAGGGCAAGCAGCTTCTTTATTTAATCAACCAATGACATTCCTCCATCAATCAACCCTCTGTCTGATGTGTGGTTGGTGATGATTTTCTCCCATTATGTAGGCTGCCATTTTGACTTGTTGACCATGTCCTTTGCTTTACAGAAGCTTCTCAGTTTTAGGAGGTCCCTGTTTTTTTTTTTTTTTTTTTTTTTTTTTTAGTTTCTTGCTACTGGAGTTATATTTAGGAAGTTGTATAATTCAATAAAAAATGGGGTACACACTGAAACAGAAAGCTTTCAACCAACATATCTCAAATGTCTGAAAGACACTTAAGGAATTGCTCTACCTCAAGACCCAGCAATACCACTAATACCACTTTGGGGTTTATACCCAAAGGATGTTCAATCATACCACAAAGGCATGTGTTCAACTATGTTCATAGCAGCATTATTTATAATAACCATAACCTGGAAACAACTTAGATGCCCCTCAACTGAAGAATAGGTAAGTAAAATGTGCAACATTTATACAATGGTGTACTACAAAGCAGTAAAAAATAATGACATTTTGAAATTTGCAGGCAAATGGATGGGTAATGTAAGATGTCCTTCTGTATATGTGTTGCTTTTATCAGTTAATAAATAAAGCTTTTTTCCAGGCGGTGGTAGTGCACTCCTTTAATCCCAGCACTCAGGAGGCAGAGGTAGGCAGATCTCTGTGAGTTTGAGGCCAGCCTGGTCTAGAAGAGCTAATTCCAGGACAGGAACCAAAAAGCTATGGAGAAACCCTGTCTAGAAAATCAAAATAAATAACTAAATAAATAAATAAAGCTTTTTAAGCTAATAAATTAATAGAGTAAAGCCAGGAAGGAATCCTGAACAGAGATATATAGAGAGAGTAGACAGAGTCAGGTAGACAGCATGTAGCTGCCCAAGAAGCAAGACATGAGGTAAGAAACCATGTGCCTTCTGATCAAATATAAATTAATAGAAATGAGTCAATTTAAGATGTAAGAGCTAGCTAGGAATATGCCTGAGCCATTGGCCAAGCAATGTTATAATTAATATAGTTTCTATATGACTATTTATGTCTGGATGGTGGGAAACAAAAGTGCAGTCCCCGTTTACAGATAAGTCTAGAAAAAAAAACATATTGAGTGAGGCAACCCAGACCCAGAAAGACAAAGATAATATGTACTCACTTATAAGTGGATTTTAGACATAAAGCAAAGAAAAACTAGCCCAAAGTTCATAATCCCAGAGAACCTAAACAACAAAGAGGACCCTAAGAGAGACAGACATGGATCTACAAAGGAAGGAGAAAAAGACAAGATCTCCTGAGTAAATTGGGAGCATGAGGGTCACAGGAGAGGGGAAAAGGGGAAAGAAGAGGAAGAGAGGGAAGTGTAGAAAAATTAATAGCTCTATAAAAACAAAAAAACATGCTCTTTCCCTTTAGATTTCCTTTCATGTTTTGATTCATAATGCATGATAAGACAAAGTACAATGAAATATGAAATGATCCAGTAATTAAAAACACTAAATGATAATACTAAAAAAAATGATATACTTTAGTCAAACAAATTTACCTCTCCTTTTAGAAAAAAAAAATCAACAAGTCATAGGGTCATTAACTTTTTTTTCCTTTTCTTTTCTTTCTTTCTTTTTGTTTAGGTTTGTATGCAAACCTACAAAACAGTGACCAATACATACCTTTGACATTGTAATCCTTTTTGTTCCTCCTGAAAAGATGTTAGCTATCACTATAAACCCTGCTTTGGGCATACTAGGGTATCCTAGACCTACGTGTAACCACATAGATTTATATTGCTCAAAATTGCTTTGTATCCTTTGATAATGGTATTAAAAGTCACAATCTAAATGCTGAATATGGTCACTTCTTGCTTGCTGACTGTGATGGTTAATTTTAGTCATTATTTTGACACAGCCTAGAGTCACTTGGGAAGAAATTCTGAAGGAAAGATATTAAAGATTAGGTTGGACTGTGTGCAAGTCATTAGGGGGTTGTCTTGTCTGATAGTCATTGAGAGAAAACCGCGTTCATTTTGGTTGCACAGTTTCTTAGGCAGGGATTCTTGAACAATGTAAGGTAGGGAAAACGCTAGTTGAGAACAAGCAAGGGTGTATTTATTCTCTCTTTAATCTTGTATCCATGAGATGTGAATAGCGACTTGGATTTCCGCCTCGACATTCCCTAAATGATATCTTGTAACTTGGCATTTCCTTCATATCCTTTACCAATATTGTCTCCTGAAATTATTGGTTTCCATTATGTCTCCATTTACTTAGAAATTGTGCTCAATCATTGTATCTTTCTAGTGTAAACAAACACTTCAGAAAGTTATTCAGAGTTATGATTTTTAGAGTTTTCAAATGAACCCTTTATTTTTGCAATCAAGTCTTTTATGTTTCTATTTGCTTCCACCTTCCATTCTTGACAAGTATTCTTGATGTCCTAAGACCCAAACACATTTTGGGATTCAATATACATTGTGCATGTGTTTCTACGAGCCATAGCGTTCCTTGTTTCCTTTATTATTAAAAGTTTATTTTTATTCATATGTATGTGTGTGTTTCTGTACATGTTATCTGTATGTCTGTATGTGCGTGTCCTGGGAATCCAGAAGAGAGCATTAAATCCTCCTGGAAACACAGTTATAGTTATAGGTAATTGTGAGCTGCCGTCCACGGGTACTAGGAACCAAAGACTAGTTCTCTGGATGGGCAGCAAGTTCTCTTAACCACTGAGTTACATCTCCAGCACCGTAATTGGTTCTTTTAAAGGAATAAATATTTTATGGTCCAAATTAAGTTGATGTCACATGTAATATGGAATATACTTCCTAAATAAAACCCTAGAAGCACAGACACTGAGAGAAGCAATTAATAAATGAAACCTCCTGAAACTGAGAAGCTTTGGTAAAGCAAAAGACACGGTAAACAAGACACCCCTCACCCAACAGGGATGTCAGTAGAATACATTGGCTTGCAGTATTGAAATGTTAGGCTTTGGTATCAGTTAGAATGAAAGACCCAGTTTTCTTTAAGGAACTGGGAGTTTGACCATGCTCCAGTGAGGACATAAGCAACACAAATTGGATTTGGTATATTTTTTTCTTTGCTCAGAGGAGACATCACAGTGGTGGGCAATGGACCTTGGAGAAATGGAAAGGGAGTGTTATCAGGGTGCATTATGGAAATTTACAAATAAAGAGCAAAAGTACTATGTTAAAAAAAAGTATGTAAGCTAAGAAAGACAAACAGGGAATCTGGGATGTTGATATAAATAATGTTTATGTTCTCTCTGTGTCATTCATTGATGTCGAATATACAAGCATAAGAAGAATTACCCACGTAATGTTCTATCCCATAATAACATAACAACATTTTACTTATATCTGTGTAGTCTGTCTTCTATTGTACATTGACATATACATGCTATGTGCTAGCACAGGAAACATAGTTATCGGAGAAATATCTTGTATCTTTGAGCTTTTCCTTAATTGGTGATGTTAATCTCCTGACACGGCCAGTTGAGCCATGAGTAGCTATTAAACCCAGAGGAAAATAACCCGTGATCTGATCTGAATTAATCAGATTCTCGTTTGAGGACCTGAACAATGATGAGCAGAAATCTAATAATTGTGAGCTGAGGTAATGGTTGATCATTAGAATAAGGATTCCTGAGCCCCTGCAGCTGAGCTCTTAACAGAGCACTGATTTCCTGTCCCAGTTAAATGCAGATGTTGTGTTTTTTCTTAAATTAAAATTGTTATATTAAGTCCTATTATTGTGGAATAAGTTGAGGAGGTTTTTATTGTCTACAAAAAGAAATAATATTTAGATTCTATCCTAGTATTATGGAATTGATCTTTTTTACTTGAATTTCAAAATAGTGATATCCATAAATAGTAAAAACTTTTGTTTTCTATATTTGATTTATCCTTTAAGGAGACTCTTGTCTACTCTTCCATATGTATCTTAGAATTTTCAGTAATGAGATAAATCCTACAAAATATACATATAAGTAAATATACATATACATATACATATAATATACAAAATCCTGAAGGAAATTCCAAAATTTTCCTTCTAAACCCCAAAGTGCTCAGAATAGGAAGCTAATTATACAGCTGAGTGTTTAATGATTTTTCCCCCTGTTTGGAATTATGTTCCTAAAGATATTTATGGCCTCCTAAGCATGTAAAAAGTCAGACCTTTTCTTGAGACATGAGCAGAGCCCTGCTGTTAGAATCAGATAATTCTAACATTATCAAATGTTAGATAAAATGACATGGGACTGAGTTTTGAACATGTGTTGATGGTTATTGTAGGGAAGCCCTGTGAATATCAAGAACATTTACTTTTAGTTTTTGATTTCCTTGTGATCAATACAAAAATTTAGGTGAACTTTTTTCTATATCAAATTTGTATATTTGTTATATAAACAGTACTGAAATGTTAAAGGCTAACCTGGAGAATCCAGTTTAGGAATTGTGTGCAGCATGTCTTCACATTTTAATGTCTAATTAAAATACTAACCTTGGACATTAATAATTTAGAAAATTATACATGATTAATCCAAAGGCTTTTTTTATTCTATGAGGTATACTTTTCTTAACAGAAAAACTTGACGGACAGTGTGAAGTTACTCAACAATATATTAGGAATACGTTTACATGGAAAATAAGAAATGAAACATGACTTCAAGGATTTTATAATCACACACACATTCATATATATTTTAAATTTAAATACAGAATAAGCTGTGAATAACATATACAGATTTTAATTGACATGCATTAACACAGTGGCAGCTTGTTTCCCCATGCTTGGAGACTTGAGGTCATTCATCATGTGTTCTATGTTTATATGTTAAAATGTACAGTTTTTTTTAAATCATGTTAATCCCATGAGTTACAGATTAAACACTGGAAAAGATTCTAAGGTCTCCAGATCTTAGGTCAGGTCCCTGAGTGTGCTTTCTTCTGGGCCACATCTATTTCCACATTTCCTTTAGAAGGAGACATTGCCCACGTGACTTAGGATTTCAGATCCACCTCCAGTCTTCTCTGTTCCCTTATTGTTCAATATTCCTTTCTTCTGAAAATTTTCTTCTAAAGCGTTTTAGTTAATTTGACTCCCTTTATCCTTTCATGTAAAGGTCCCTTCCTCATTTGACTTTCTTCAATCTTGTACTGAGCCCCGCATTTATATTGTGAAATGTCTTTTTATTTGTAGTCAATACATCTGCCCCAAGAAACTACTTATTGCATTGTCAAGTCTGACAGGAGTTTTTGACATAGTTTTCTTTCAATGCAATGGAAATCTATTGTTCAGAAGGGCTTCTAGTGTTAAAAATGACAAATTTGAAACATCTAGCCAAATGTCACCTCTCTAAGTGTTTCTCAAATTTTAGTTGCTAATGCAGTGTATATAGTGGAAAGAGAGTGGCATTCTGTATTTCTTTCTTTCTTTTTTAAATATTCTTTTTACTTGAAAATAATATTTTTTTCATTTTACATACCAATTCCAGTTCTCACTCTCTCCCCCTTCTATGTCTCCCTCCTATCTTTCCCCAACCCCCATCCACTCCTCAGAGAGCATAAGTCTGACACACCACTCTGAGGCAGGATCAATGCTCACGCACATATATCTAGGGTTCCAAAGAGAATGGGCCTCAAAGAGCCAGTTCAAACACTAGGGATAAATCCTTGTCCCACTGCCAGTGGCCCCACAGATTGCTCCAGCCATACAACTGTCACTCACATTCAGAGGGCCTGGTTTGGTTCTATGCAGGCTTCCTGTCGTCAGTTGCGAGTCAGTGAGCTCCCACTAGTTCAGGTCAGCTGTTTCTGTGGTTATTCCCATCATGGTCTTGACCCCTTTGCTCTAATTATCATTCTCCCTCTCTTCAACTGGACTCTGGGAGCTTGTCCAAGTGCTCTGCTGTGGATCTCTGCATCTGCCTCCGTCAGTTGGCGGTTGAAGGTTCTATAAGGACAACTAAGGTAGTCATCAGTCTGACTACAGAGGAAGGCAAGTATGTACTCACTCATAAATGGATGTCAGGCATAAAGCAAAGGATAACCAGCCTATAGTTCACAACCCCAGAGAAGCTAGGTAACAAGGAGTAGCCTAGGAGAGACATACATGGATTCCCCTGAGAAGGAGAAATAGACAAGATCTCTTGAGGAAATTGAGAGCATTGGATAGAGGGAACGGTGAAAGGGGAGGGGGAGAGAAGAAGAGTAGGAGCAAGGAGAACATGAGGAAAAATGATGGTCCAGATGGAGGAAGAAGAGAGAGGGAGAGCAAGGAAAGAGATACCTTGATTGGGAAAGTCATTATGAGGCTGGTGAGAAACTTGGCACTAGGAAAATTCCCAGGGATCCACAAGGATGACCCCAGCTAAGACCATAAACAATAGTGGAGAGGATGCCTGAACTGGCCTTCTGTATTCTGTATTTCTTAAGAAGCATAGCAAAGTTTGAGCTTTTTGTCAATAGAATAATGGTTCCCTAGTAGGATACCGAGTTGCTAGTGAAATCACTGAAACTTGAAAGCTTTTATATATAAAATGAGTTATTTGGTTAGGATTCTTTTCCCTGTTTAGTAAGTAGCAGTGCTAAGAATAGTTTCATCCCAGAAGGGTTGCCGTATAAAATAATCCTGTACTATGAACATACTGTGCTCCCAGGGTTTACTGCATTTCTTTCTGGCTTTGCACACATAAACTGGAATTCCTGGGTTTACCAACTTAACTTCTTCCTAGGAATTAGAAAATTGCTACAAATCATGTGTTTTCTTCTATATCTCAAGTGCCTCTAACCACTCTAAATATTTTCTTTCAATCAGTGTGGAATTGGGTTCCAAATCCTAAATGTGTAAGAAAATGCTGTACTGCAACAGATTACTAAAGCCCTGTGAACTATGTAAACATACTCTCCCTTGCAAATTTAGCTTACAACTTGAGTGCTTCAAAATACCTTCTCTCGGGCTTCAAATCAACAGCCAGTTCTTCTGGTGCTCCTACTGACTTCACCACTCCATTTTGTAGCTGAAATTTCTACCTTAGATAAGTCCTGTGATTACGCCTGCTATCCAAACCTCCCTTAGATTACACACTCATTTAGTGTGTTTAGTATACTCTTCCCTCTGGTTTCAGCTTTTAGTTTCTTTTCCACAATCTAATGTCTAATTTTTTTCTCCAACAAGCCTACAGCCTCTCCCTGCAGGTCCAGATAAGTTTGTACAGTACATCCCAAGACTGTGTTAGTATATGTTTATTTCCAAACAGTGTTCTAAAGGACATGAGTGAAGTTGATCATTATTCATACTATTTTGCTTATTGCTTATTTCCCAGTGGATGATCTAGGAGAGCAGGAGATATGAAAATTAATTTAATTTTTTTTCAAGTTTTGGGCAAATGTCGACTTAAATTATTTGCATGCCTTACACAATTTTTCTTCATGATAATTTTCCTTGTCTTACAAACGGAAGTTTGATGTCTGGTCATCATCAGACCCAACCTGCTCTGTGCTTATATGTCAGGCTCAGCACATATAAATATAGATTTCCTGACCTGACAGTTGTACGCTTGCAATTCTGCCAGGTCGAAGAGGTCTGAGGGTTCATAGAGCCATACAAAGGTAATAAACAGAGATTTTTTAAAAAAACATTATATTCAATTCTATCACTAATTTTCTATTTGATATTAGATTACGAAACCAAGATATCAAGACATTAAGTGTGGGCAAACAATGTAAGTCCTATTAGCCTAATGGTAAGCAATGGATGATCTCATTTAATTTGTGGAAAATCTGATAGCAGAAACTCAGCAAATGAAATTAAATGCTATGCCTCACTGAATGAGCTCAGAGCTCTCTAAGAGTGGACCTAAGTTTCAGAATCCAGCAAATAACAAGCTGTGCCTTTAATTGAGCTGTAATGATGAAATGGTTAGTTAGCAAAGATATTGAGAAGGATGGAAATGATCAGCCCTGAAGGAATGCAAGACTCGGCCATTACAGCAAGGATCTCAAGGATTCAAAGTGGAATAAAAATAGGTTAGATTTCCAGATTTTATTTTCCAATAGTTGGGTAATTCCCAACTTCAATTCTCCTTATCTCCTGCAAAGAAACCAGAGAATATTTTGATAAGAATCATAAGCAGATCTTTCTTCTGAAGAAGTCTATCAAGCAATGTTTAAAATTACGTTATTGTTTGGTATTTTCTACTTATCATCATCTTGGAACATTTTGCTAGTTTTTTGAATCTGTATTGGGGACACACTGAAATGTCTGGCTTCTTCTTAACTGTTACAAAATATGTTCATACAATCCAGTCTCCAGGTGTAAAGTATAGAAAAGTTGACCCACTGTGTAGTCTTCCCCACTGCCATCGAATGCAGTCATCACACAGGGCTTTTGTTTCAATGATCATATTATCAAAATTACCTAAACCTCTTCTCAGACATACTGTCTAATAACTTAAGACATAACATCAATTTAAACCTAACTATGACTGCACAGACACACTTGTGAGTTTCATGAATTCACAATTAGTACTCATGGCTTAAGGCGCAAGTCAGATCAGATGTGGCCAATAAAGAAAAAAAAAAACACAGGTGAGAACACATCTTCTAGAACTATTTTAGGGGATAAAGAAATGACTCACATAGTAAGAGCACTGCCTACTCCTGTAGAAGGCCAGGTTTGGTTAAGAGCGTAACCATGGTGAACCACAGCCATTTGTAAGTCCAGTTCCAGGGACTCTGATGCCCTCATCTAATGTTTATTCGCAGAGCACTTCTAGGAAACACTTATACGCATCAGGAAAAACACCATACACATAGAACAATATAAACAAATTAAATATTTGTATATCCATGTTATATAAATATAGCTAATATATATTAGTTTTGTAATTGGCATACATATGAACAAATTGTTTCATTTTCATAGATAATAAATTTTTTGCTGGTTCTCATCTTTCTTTCTCTCTCCTTCCATATTCTCAATATCTTTCGTCTTCCAGTAGTCCACTTTCATATCACATGTGCTCTAACATTCTATTTCCTTTTCCCCATCTCTCCTTTAAATTTCTTTACGCTACTCATAGCCCCCTTTCTAGCTCCAAGATCTATACTCCTACAGCTGCATATATGAGAACAGAAAGCTACCAGTCCCAGATGAGGAGAACAGGTAGTACTTACCATTCTGAGTCTAGGTTTACCTAAATGTGTTAACATGAAGATAGACAATTTCTATTCTCTTTATGACTGAATAAAGATTATATATATATATATATGTACCACATTTTCATTACATGTTCATATGGATATCTGACCTTTTCCACTTTTTTCTTATGTAAACATAGGGGGAATAAACATTAATGTGTATCTCTTTAGTAGAATATAATATCCGTGAAGCATATGACTTGGAGTGCTATAATGTAGAAGATAGTTCTGTGTTTAATGTTTCCAGAAGTTATTGTAGAGCAAAGGAAAGTATCAGAGTAAACAGACTGCCTCTAGAGTAAGACAATGTCTATCAAATATATTTAAGACAGAAGTTAATATCTAAAGTATATGAAGTGCTGAAAATTTAGTTATACAACCCTCCTAAGCAGTCAGTGGATAAGTGGGCCAATTAACCGAACAGATAGCTCACACAAGAAGAAACATTAATGGCCAATAAATATAAGTGTTCAACATCCTCAGCCATCATGAAAAGGCAAAGCAAAACTACTTTGTGTTTCCATCAGCTTCACATCAGTCATAATGGAGGCAAAGGACCTCAAACTCTGGTGAGGTTGTGGGTAAAGAGAAACCCCATTCATTGCTGATAGGAGTGTGGACGTTACAGCTACTCTAGAACATCCTCATAAATGGCTGACCACTATGTTAGCTGTTGACATTAACACTTTCCCCTAGAAAGAAAGTTTAGATTTAGGAATTAAATGACAATTGATTCTGAAGTATAATCAGATGCCTTAATTAACTGCAAAGAATCTTGTTAAATTATATGATAAACTTGAAAGACTTTGAATTAACTTGTCTAGGCTGATCATGGTCTACTTAAGGCTTTTGTGGCTAGCTAACTGTGTACAACATGTAAAGAAATGGATAGTTGTCGTAAAACTCTATTCAAACAGATTAAGTGTTAACAGATAAGGAGGATTGGTATATAGTTTGAAGTAAGTTTCAAAAAGAATTTGAAACCAAGTTAAGATGTGCATCAGGCAGCAGTGGTAAAGAAACCCCTAGTGGCAGCACAGTTTAAGTCAAATATGCCTTTTGTACTTTGAACAGATTTAGTTTCAATTGATGAGAATCAGAAATGCATATAGCCATGTGAGCATATTTTATCAATGTACAGGTTATCTCATTTGCACCACTCCGGAAAATCTCCTCAGTGTCCCTTCTCAGTTAGCATTCTCATAGGCAGCATCTGCTAATCTTGTGATAAAAGATTATTTTATATTACTCGAACTTTACAAAAATGCAATAGTAAGAACATCTTGTTTTGTTTCTCTCACTTATTAGATGATTCGGTGATTCATCAGTGTAACTTTGCAGACTCATTTGGAATTTTTAGTCATTGCTCTACTAACTGTCTGACAACTTACTTCTTCATTTTCATGTTAATTGTTGAGTTATTTCTGGGTTTTAGTAGGTTAAAGTAAACTATTTCACTGGGCAAAGATTTAGTTCTTTCTATTATCCTGCCTACATAGTACCATTAATTTAGAATATTAGTGAGTGCTTGATTTAAAACAATATTGAAATATTCTTTAAAGCATTTTTATTTTTACATGTGTACCTGGCATGTTTGACTATTTCTGGTGTTCACATATTCATCAAAATTTGGTACAGTCTGGGATAATTTTAAGTTTAGTGAATGTAGCATATTGTCCTCTTTTGGTTTTAATTAATACTTATTCATGAGGAATGATATTGAACTACACTTATTAAGAACTTGTGACATTTCCAGATCAGGAACTCCTGGACCCTGTGTCTGAAATCTGTTCTTTTTAGCAATAAAGACTTACCTTTCACCTCTTGGGGGCAACCAAGGACAACAGCACACGCCGGTAATGTTTGGGCAGTCTTCGGACATCTCTGACAATATATTCAAAAGAGCTTCTCATGCCTGGTGTTGAGATTTGGTTTAGATGGTCTTTGGCACTGGAGGGGGGTATTGCCAGCCCACATAGAAAAAATATCATTTAAATATATGTGTGTATTTATACATAGACTTCAAAGTGCTACAGGTTTTCAGAGATAGATATTTAGAAGTGTAATTCTTATGACTTTTTCAGACGTCCGTATTATCATTTCACGCTCTACTCCCTGATTCTATAGTCATCTCCTTTCCTTCACCTTAATAAAACACCTCTTTTTTTTTTAATTTTGCCCTTCAGACAACTTGTACCCTGCTGCTCACCCCGCTCTACTGTTCCCCTACTCCATTACCGCTGCAATGGTCCCATTTTTCTTGCCTGGTTTCTGCAGTTACTTCAGGGTTTCTACTCACCTCTGAAGATTTCGAGCTAGGGATCTCCAAGGAAAAGTAACACGTGACATTTATCTTTCTGGGTGTGGGTTATCTCACTAAATATAATCTTTCTATTTCCAGCAAATTATCTGCAAATTATAGTCAAACAGTAGTCCACAGCATATGTGCACAATAGTTTCGTTATCTATTTGTCAGTTGGAGGGCATTTAAGTTGTTTCCATTTCTTAGCTATTGTGAATACGGCAGCAAAGAATATGCTGAGCTTTGAGTATATGTCAAGGAGCAGTATAGTTGGGTCACATGATAGGTTTATTTTTTTTTTCTTTTTGAGGATTTTGATTTCCAGGGTGTTGGAGCAGTTGGCCATCTCACCAACCATGAGTGTTCCCAAACCCTCTCCAGCATTTGTTCTTTAGATCTTTGGCTTGTCTTTTTGATTCTTACTAGGGTAAAATGAAGTCTTAACGTTGTTTTGGTTTTCATTTCACTAACTGCAAGAGTTGATGAACATTTTTTGAGATGTTTCATTTTCCCCCTTCAGCCCAGTTTTTGTTTTAGTTTTTTGAGAACTCTCTGTTCAGATATCAGGGTCATTGTTTGAATGGGTCATTTTGAATTTTTATTATTTGTTTTTGAGGTGTGGTGTTTGTGTGTGTGTGTTCTGGATACTAGTTTTATGTTAGATGTATAGCTGGCAAAGATTGTCTCCCATATTGTGGACATTCTTTTCAACAAATTGATTACTTATTTAGCTCTGTTGAAGTTTTTAATTTTATGGAGTCTTGGTTGTCCACTGTTAGTCATAATTCTTAGGTAAATGGAGTCCTGCCTAGGATGTTATTCCCAAAGAAGGAAAGCAACCAATAGCAACCAAGCAAACCACCATGCTATGATATCTATGAACCACAAAACAAACAGTTTTGTGCATGAACACCGAGGGAGCAGTTGTGGCTCCACATTGCCCGGAGCTGGAGTTTTGGGAGGTTGTGAACTGCCTGATCTTGGTGCTGGAGACTTAACTCATGTTTATGCAAGTCGAGAAAGCACTCTTAGTTGTTAATCCATCTCTACAAATCCATCATTGGATCATATATAAAAGCTTGCTTTTTAGAAAATATAAACTGGGGATATGTTTTCTAGGTACACATCATTTCTTATTCTCTTAATCTTTTGTGAAGGTGGATAGCTAATTTGAACCAAGTTTTCTTTATCATTTCATTTTATGGCTTGTACTTGAAGTGCCTTCTCTGAAAGTGTTTTGAGTATTTTAGATCACAAAGGCATTTTAGCTTTAGACCTTTATACCCATGCTGCATCACAGAATTAATTTTCCGTGACTTAGAGCTGAGGATATGTGGCAATTACTTCCACTCAGACTTTCCAGTAATACTTAAATGAAGAGTTACCTTGTCTATTGAAGTGCCTGGTACTATTATTGAAAAGCCCCCATGTCTACATCTCTTTCTGGATCCTTCTCTCTGTAGGGTGCTTTCACACCTCACTTTCTACATAAACTTTTTATATTAAAATCACAATCTGCAGTGTAAATCCGCCAATATCTTTTTTCATTATTGCCTTAGTTAATTTCTCTTATACTATGGTTGTTAAGATCAATAATAAGCTCTTGAAATTTTATAAAATCCTCATTGAAATTTTGATTAGAGTTGCACTAAATTAGAGATGAGTGAGGGCTTTACGTTTTATAGTAACACTTGTAACTAAGGTAGTATATAAATATATCAATTTAATCTCTGGTCTTTCTGAGAATATTTTGTTGCTTCAAATTACTAGTTTATTGGTGTATCTACTCTTTTTTTTTTCTGTAAGCTTTATTCCCAACTCTTTGTCAATCTTATTAGAAAAGATTTTTTTAGTCATTGATTCTTCAAATATTTATTTCTTTTACATAGCAATTTTTATTCATTGTATTAGTTTCTCATTTCGTGTGTAACAAATATAATTTTAGTTGCTTAAAACAATATCTATTTATCTGTCAGGTCGGCAGCTAGAAATCTAAGTATGACATAGCCTATTTTGCTTTGTCAGTATATTCTGAATTGAAAATCAAGGTTCCAGTCATACTTAGTATATCTGATCATGGTTTCTCCTTACTCAACTCATTCCATATCCTCCCCACTTCTCACATCCCACCTATAAAATCCACATCTTCTTTCTCACTCTCTTTAGAAAAAAAACAAACCAATAGAAAAACAACCAAACAAGACTGCTCAGGTCTAAGCCAGAAGGTGTCCCAGCACCGAGAAAAGAAATGGACACAATCCCCATTCATAACCCAGAAACTACTTCCATTTAGACACCACTAGCAAAGGAAAAATTCATTTTCTCCAGTGGTATCTCATTGGGAGAGATAGATAGATAGATAGATAGATAGATAGATAGATAGATAGATAGATAGATAGATAGATAGATAGATAGAGAGAATTGCCTGCAGAATTAAAGATAAATACCCACACAAAGCATTATGAAACAAAAATTCTCCAAAAGTATTATTAAATATTCTTTGTGTTTGCCAACTACTGCTGATCATGAAGTCTCCTAAGGGTGGTTTCTATACCCAAAGAGATACCACTGGAGGCTCCATAAAACAATTATCTATGGGTATAGCAGAATGCCATTAGGAGTCATTGTATTGGGTTTTTTTTTCTAGGTCATTGACCTATCTAGTCTCAGGTCCTTTGCTGCCAGAGCAGTGTCAGGTATGGGTTCCTTCTCATGGAATGGACCTTAGTCCAATAAGATAATGGTTGGTTACTTCAACAACTTTATGCCATTGGTGCACCAGTGTGTCATGAGATATACCATTGTAGATGAAAAGTTTTGTAGCTAGACTGGTGTTTAACTTTCTCTTCTGGGAGTGTGCAGAAGATCTTACAGTGCCAGGAACACTAGTCAGTAAGGATATAGGTTTACATGAAGAATCAGCTCAAATTCTCCATGTTCAACACACAGGTGTTGTCTTCATCAATAGGGCATTACCATCAGATTGTGGAAAGCAACAAGGAGCTTTGAAGCTAACCTGAATTGCTTGGAATTTCCACAGGCCCCTTTTGGCCAACAGCTCAATGAGATGTAATGTAGCCTGGCACTGTTTTACTCAGTGACAAGAGGCTCAGTTGGGGCTTTCTCTCCCCTGTTATTTTGTGATTCCATCTAGATATTTTTCATATGCAAATATATTTTAAGAAAATTATACTGTAATTTGCTCCTATATGACCCATTAAATGGCCTTTTGATGTGGGATTCCCCACTGTATGCTGTGAATACCATAGTTAATGAAGAAACTGGCTTGGCCTGATAGCGAAGAACAAAGCTAGGCAGGGAAAACTAAACTGAACACTGGGAGGAAGAAGAACAGAGTCAGAGAGAAGCCATGTAACCCCTGCCAGAGACAGATGCCAGACAGAACTTCACATGGTAAGCCACAGCCACATGGTGATACAGAGATTAATGGAGATGGGTTAAATTAATATGTAAGAGTTAGCCAATAAGAAGCTAGAGCGAATGGGCCAAGCAGTGATTTAATAAATACAGTTTTTGTGTGGTTATTTCCAGAGTCTGAGCAGATAGGAAATAAACAAGCGGCCCTCTTACTACAGCCCTTAGTATGTCCTTCCCTTTGTTTTCTTTCTTACCCCACCTTTCCTCTCAATCTCCATTTAATACTCCCATTCCAGTGGCCCAATCTCTCCATAACTATATAATACATAGCATGACCCCCAGTCCTCAAAATTTGCTATTGTCCTTCCATCTTCAAGACAGCAATGGAGAATCTCCATGCTTTTAAATTACTCTCATTATTTGAATCTTTCTTATTAGCTTAGTCCACTTACTTAAAAGTCTCACTGGGCCCACTGCAGATAATCTCTCCTTAAGGACAAGTAATTTAGGACCTTAATTACTTCTTGCTGTAAAACACAGGTTTTGAATGGAGCTTAGAATACAGCTGTTACTCACTAGATTTGTTAAGCGATAATTTAATGATTAGGTAGCAATTCTATATAGAAGGATGGACTTACTGGCCTACATCATAATTCCCATCATTTGGTTAATTTTAAATAATGGCTTCATAAAGGGAAGATATGAATAAAGTAGTATGTTATAATACAATTAATCCTCACTGTAGATCTCACTAACATTTCATTGAATTCCTTGTGGAAAAAATAGTGATTGTTCTTTACTGCTAAGCATTTGGAAGACTTGAACCACCAATTCTTTGAAGAAAAGGAATGTATGTTTTTCAAGCATGATTAGTTTGATGCTGTGACATTTCATTAACATAATTTTTCTCTTACACTTACTCTGTAGTGTGTTCCTAGAACTATGTCCAACCTATCTCACATCAAATATTTCACTATAGATATATGCTCTAATCCTTCTGTTTTGTATGTAAAGACACTAAACTTACAGAGACTCTTAACAAGACAGTTAATGGTTAATAATTATAATAAATACTAAGAATAAATGATATAATAAAGAGTTATAAATTAAATAATAATTATAAATAAATGATATATGATATAATAATATAATAAATACTTAATAGTTAGCAAGATAGTTTATAGTAATCCATTCATCAATCCAGGCAGCCTACCTCTGTGTTGATCGAAGATGATGTGCTGTATTACTAATCAATAGCATAGATCTGACGTGCATTAAATTCTTCAAATAATTTCAAATTGTTAATGTTTAAAGAATGGATGGCTTGAGGAGAATGGAAGTAATAAAATAATAAGGTTGGGGAAGGGGAAGAAAGAGGTTCCTAGGGCCATTCCTCACTGGTTAAAGTTAAATCTTGAAAATGGTGTTCCTTTGCCCTCTTTTAATAAGTGGAGAGTTGGGAGTTAACCTTCTAAACATGAATGTACATTACTCTGGTAGGTAAGAATAACGAAGGGAATTGTTATTTTTTTTCTTGGAAACACAGTATCAGGAGCACAGAAACACAGTGAACATTTTAAGAACATTTGACATTTTGAAAGCCTTGTGTCACAAGGATGCACTTTTGGAAAAGAATAACATTTCACAGAGAAATAAATCATCTAAGTATATGTTAATTTGTTACTCTAGATGGAAAGCACAAAAACCTGCATTTTGCTCCCTGAAATTTTAGCTTAGACTATTTTCATAGATCAGGTTATGGGAAGAGATTTGTTATTTGAATTAATATTTCTGACTTCAGAGATGGTTGGAGAGAGTTTCTGAGCTGTCTTCTGTCACCCAATTTCTCCTCTCTTAGTATGGCACATAGCTATCATACAATTACATTTGAGAATTGCCATGAATTAATGTGTAGATATTTGAATTTAAGTATGCATTTTTCCCATTGGTGCTCTGCTGTCAGTAAGTTTTTCATTTTTCTGGTACTGATAAATCAACAAAATAGATGACTAGAATAAAACAGAATAGAATAGAGAGGTGGAGAGGAAGGAGGAAGCTATGGAACAACATAATTTAAGACTGAAGGGGCCTGAGATGATAAGGACTAAGAAAAACTCTATGGCAACCAAAAGGGAGTATTAGATACACAAGGTTCTGAAAAACACAGTTTCCTTTCATGGAAGCAAACCAAAGGGGAATTAAAAGGCAGTTGTGATGGTTAATTAAAACTGTTAAATTTATAGTCTGGAATCACCTGGAAACAGAGTACTAGTGATGAATTGAAACAGGTTGGCCTGTGGATATTTCCATGGGGTACTGTTTTGATTGTTGACTTAGAAGACCTATTCCTCCATGGGCAGTACTACTCTCTGTGTAAGGGCTGTGTAAAGAATAGAAAAAAGCTACATGTGAGCAAGGTGGCAGGTAAGGATGCAATTATTCTCTCTTCACTCTTGGCTATGGGACAGGACTAACTGCTTGATTACTGCCCCAACTTGCCTAAAATGTTGAACTGTAACTCAGAATTGTAAGATGAACAACCCTTTCTCAAATAATTTGTTTTTGATCAGGTTGTTTTATCACAGCAATAGAAATGAAACTCGCAACATCAGAAAAAGCAGGGACTGTGTCTTAGCATGAGGCAGTTGTGATCTGCAGACAGAGAGCAGGTGGAAGTGTGGCACGTTTATTTTTAAAAAAAGGCCCAATACTCATTCGTTCCCATGCCATACGACTCCAGCCAACTATATCTCTTATTTCCAGAAAGTTCAGATAAAACACCAGAAGTGTACAAGACGGAAATAGCTAAAAGGTATTTGTAGCAGATGCTGACCGTTTCGTGTGCACCTCTACCTTTCAAGTTCCTTGGAAACTGTCAGCTCCTTCATCTACACTGAGAACTTTTTCTTTTGCTTTCCTCTTGAAACTGAAGAAATGAAAAAAATTAAGTTTGCCACCCCTGCTTTGCAGCACTCTCTAGCCAACGTTTCTCTGGCTACTTGAATCGGTGTAAATTTGATGTTTTTTGCAGAGGGACCAGAACTTTTCCAAGTGTTTTTGTGGCAGCAGTCCACCCCAGTGAGAGCTCAAGAAGAAGCCGTTTATGTATCTCCTTCCTTGCTGAGAATGTCTCTCAATGCCAGATTTACTAAATTCCCAAACAAGTATTGCACGCTGGTGTCCATATTTCCAATTCTGTCATTCAGTAAGAGTTAGTGTATGATAAACAAATTACAATACTACTACCACCTGAAGCATAACTAAGTTTAGTCTCTTTTGAGGGGCATGGTACTCACTAATTAGAATTACTTGCACTAAGAAACATGGATGCTAAAGTATGAACTAAATTTAACAGAATTTTAATGAACAGTTATTATGCAGCAGACATATTAAGTTCTTTCATATGCTATTATTTTGACAGCTTAATAATAGTCTACTTATATTACTACTCTAATAGCTAACTATGATTTCATCCATTCAGTTCTTAGTCTCTGTGTTGCTAGACTTTAACGGTGAGATAATGAATTATAACATACAAACAAATAAATACATGTACATATTCAGTTTACTGTTCATACTTTCAAATCTCTCTTTTGAAAGTCCATATCAAAATAAAAGACTAGAGGACGTATGTCATCATAGCTTCCTTTAAAACTCCTATCTCCTTCCTCGAACATCTGTCATAATATCTCTTTCTACTTTTGGCCTTGCTTTCTGAAACACCAATGGTTCATGGAGGCTATGAAGCCAAATGAGGCTAATATACTACTACTACAGGATATACATTTTAATTTTTAGAATGGAAATATCAGAATATTTGGCTCATAGTGACAGAACAAACCAAGTTTTCGAATTAATTAATATATCTAGAAGTCTTAAAGTCAATTAATTCAATTAGTGTAGAAATCCAGTACTATTATCAAGAGCTCAATTTATTTTTATTTTATTTTAGCTATACATACAAAGTATCACTAAATAGTCAGTCCTTGGTTTGGAACTTACTCTTTTGTCTAATGTGACCTCAGACTCACAGAGAAGAACTTGCCTTTGCTTCATGAGTGCTGAGGTTAAAGGTGAGTGCCACCATGCCCAGCCCCAAGCACAGTTTTTAAGCTACTCTATAAAACTCAGTTCTTAAATGTTCTTTGATTAGCAAATAAAGGCATGGGTTTCATCTCGACATTTTCCTATATATCTAGCATATTTGGTAGTTTGTAGGTGAAGAGTTCCCATGGGCTCATATATTTTAATACCTGGTCGCCATTTGCTGGAACTGTTTGAGAAGAGTTAGGGGATGTGGTCTTGTTGGGGGAGGTGTGTCATTGTGGGTGGACTTTGAGGTTTCAAAAGACTCCTGTCAATCCCAGTGTGCTCTTTGTCTAGAGTTGTATCTCAAGATGTAAGCTTTCAGCTACCCTCCAGCATTGTACACACCTAACTGCAGCTATACTTTTGACATGACGGTCATGACCTCCAATTCTCTAAACCTGTAATAACCAAATAAACTCTTCTTTCTATAAGTTGCTTTGGTCATGGTGTCTTAAAGAAGGATGCTTAAAAGAAATCCCACACTAGCTCAGAATTGAGAAATAGTTATTTATTTATGGGTAGACTCACAAATCAGAAACCTCTGCTTAAATGGAGATCAGAAACTGAAATCTACAATGAGAACAGAGAGGCCAGAAAAGAGAGCATTGCATACTCTACATCGGCTTCTATAGTATAAGAGGCCACGCTCCAATGGGCGGGTAACTGCTGGTTTTAAGACTTCCTACAGCAGTGTCTTATAAGAGCAATAGAAAAATCACTAAGACATTATTTTGTTCTTTTTGTTGTTGCTGCTGTTGTTCTCTATCCTTACTCCTTCATTTGCCTATATATCCTATAGTGATATATATATATATATATATATATATATATATATATATATATATATATATATATATATGTCTTGAGAAAAAAGAGAAAGAGAGAAAGGTACCCTGGGAAAATGGGGGCTTTCCTCTTGTTGTGTTGTATGAAAACATTTTACGTAAGGGTAAGAAAATTTCTCTTTGTATCTGATGGGCTAGGACTGGATTACATGCCTATAGCCTAATGCTTTTTGGTGAAGTATTAATGATTGGCTTATCCCTATCAGTTTAATTTCCCAGGTATATTGTAATGCAAACTGTGTATGCAAGCCAGGTTTGATTGTACCAAACACCTATGATCTCAGCAACTATGGAGGCTGAAGCAGGAAGATGGCTGGAATTTAGCTGCTTTAGAAGACACATTTCAGAATGAGAGGGGGTAAAGAAGGAAGAACAGGCATTCTTCTGGTAAGTGTAGAGATGACAGTTGGCAGGGCGACCACAGTGTATGAGAAGCCCAGTGCATTCTGAATCTCCTTGTTTACGCTGCAGAAACACTGTGCTGTGCCACTGGCCATTGAGAATTTCAGTTTACTTTTGGACTCTTCTTTCCATGTCTGCTGAGCAATGCTTACTGTGATTTACTGTTTTATAGTTAGTCTCCCTTTGAATTCTTTTATTCTCAATCATGCTTCTTTTTGACAAAGATGATCATCCAAATTAAGATAGGGAGGACAGGTTGCTGAGCTCTATTGTAGACAGAAGTTTCTTTCCTGCCTGGTCCTGCAGTCATTCAGTTCCAAAGAAACACAGAGGCTTATATTAATTATAAACTGTTTGGCCTATTAGCTCGGGCTTCTTATTAACTAGCTCTTACCACTTGATTTAACCCATAATTCTTATCTATGTTTAGCCACGTGGCTTGGTACCTTTTCTCAGTGCGGCATTCTCATCTTGCTTCCTCTGCATTTGGCTGGTGACTGCGTCTCTGCCTTCCTCTTCCCAGATTTCTCCTAGTCTGGTTGCCCCACCTATACTTCCTGCCTGACTCCTGGCCAATCAGCATTTTATTAAACTAACATGAATGACAAATCTTTACAGAGTTGTTGAAATAAGAGCTGCGGAGCTGAGTCCCAGGCACCCAGCCGCCCACACGGCTAGCTTAGCTTATGCCCCGAAATAATTACACGGAAACTGTATTCTTTTAATCACTGCCTGACCCATTAGTTTCAGCCTCTTATTGGCTAGCTCTTACATATTGATCTAACCCATTTCTATTATTCTGTGTGGCCCACAAGCTGGCTTACCAGGAATGATCTTAACCTGCATCTGTCTGCAGTGGGACAATCATGGCGACTCCCTGACTCAGCTTCTTTCTCCCAGCATCCTGTTCTGTTTTCTCCGCCTACCTAAGGGTTGGCCTATGAAATGGGCCTAGGCAGTTTCTTTATTAATAAGAAATCATTCCCACATCACAGAGTACAAGAACACTTTCCCACAGCGCTCTATTCACCAGCCACATTGGCATCAGTACTGAGCCCTTTTCTCTTCCCCATCTGTGTGCATCTGAGTCCTTCTGTATGTACATCAGATTGCTTTCCTTCTCACAAGGCTTCTCAGTCCTGTATCAGAGAGGACTGGTTTTACCCAGGTCACCACTCTGAGTGTATATATGGCTTGTAGGATGATATCTACCTACATCTCCTCTGCTGTTTCTATAGATTTGTGTCTTCTCATTAAGTACACTGCACAAAGGTACAGCTTGGTCCCTTATTGAAGTTAGGAAGAACAAAGTAAGTAGGAAAAAGTGAAGCTTTTCTTTCTACTCCTTGGTTTTCTAACATCAATTATATTTAATTTCCCCCCCCCCAAAAAAAACCACATTAATTTGTAAAATGTGAGATAGAAAAAAAATAGCATGAAAAACAATTTAGAATCTCAGTTCCAGGTAGTCAATTCTGCTTTTAAGCTCCAAGGGTAAATTACCCTGCTCAAATAATGGGGCTCAGGAGCGATAGCTTATTATTAAGTCTGATTTCTGTCTTTTATTTGTCCTTTTGCACAGATAAGAATGAATGTTGAGTGTCCCATTTGAAACAGTTTTAAACGACTAAAATGTCTACAGAATTAGATATCTTACTCCTCTTGATCTTTTGTGATGATCCCTTGCCCAGAAATTTAGCCATTCTAAATGCTGATGACTAGGAAATGGTGCCCCCCAGCCTAACGGTTTCTTATGAGTGCTGTCCAGTCACAAAGCCTCCTTACTTATCCATTAAGTAAGTCTAATCATCCTATATACACTTTACTTACACGTTACAAATTAATTACTTCACCTTTTTTTAGGATTTTATTACTATTATTATTGTTTTTAATTATTTTTGTGTGTGCCTAGTTATGCAATCAGAGGTATATGTGACTCTAAAACACAGAGGTGTCTCATTGTTTGGAGCTGAAGTCACAGGCAGTTGTGAGCCACCTTCCTTGAGTACTGGGAGCTGAACAACCCTCTTGCAAGGGCAGTACGTGGGCTGATGTTGGTGAGGGTCAATATTTAGCACTAAGCAGAGTCATATATTATCTGTGTAGTTTTAACATCTAAGTGCATTTTGACAAAGGTTGCAGGGATGTTGATATCTGCAGTGGCAATGAAGAATGCTCCTCCTGCCTCCTATTCCAAAGCACTATGGTTACAGGTGTAAGACAACATAAACTTGGTTTATGCAGTGTGAAGGACGGAATTCAGGTTTTCTACACACAGGGAAATCACTCTACCAACTTAATCATATCCCAGCTACTACCATATATTTTTTTCTATGGCAGTCTTTGATTTATTTGTTCATGAACATTATCTTTTCTTCTTATCGTCATCCTAATGAGTACATTTCTCCACTGTAAATTTGGTTATTTGAATCTCATGTTAGACAGCACATTCTCTAGAAGGGATGAGACACTATTTACTTGGGACACAGATATCTGCAGAGTGGCTGACAAAGGCAGGACATGAGCATAGCTCTTGACTGTATGAAAAGGCAAGCATGAGCTGCTTTATCTGCCTTCCCTCCTTCTACTTTACAGTTTCTGCATTGCCCGAGCATGCAGAGATTCCTTCCTCTTTAATATGCTGAGATTCTCATACCCATTCCAAACACAGTTTAGGGAAATTACCTTACTTACGAATTTGCAACCTGTTTGAAAACTGGGAGAAAAAAAAAAGGAGTAGGAGAAAAAGAGAAAGGACAGAGGAATATGTCCTTGCTCTCTCATGTTCTTTACGTTGTGATGAAGGAACGGAGCTCTGAGAACAGCGATGATGCTGATATCATGCCCTCTGCTCCATTAGCCTGCTCTGTCTCAGCTCATCTGGAGCCAAACTCATTTCCCACGAGCCTGCTGGAGCCTCCCCTTTCACCTTCCATGGCGGGTCAGGGCACCTCATCACACACTAATCTCTTTCATGCCTTGAAGAATCCTCACATATTGAGGCCCACCTTTTCTTACTTTACAGTTTTCATTGACACCGACTTGTGTTAAAATTGATGTGCTTCCCTGGAAATTAAGGGATAAAGAATGGCTCATCAACTCTATTCTAAAATTATTACATTTCTCTTAGAACTGATACCAGTAAACCTTTTATCTTCTTGAATTACCTTATACAACGAACTTAAAGTGCAAGCAAATTCTCAGTCTTGATGCTGGTAAATGCTTGTGGTAATAATTATTTGTGTATGCATGTGTGTGTGGTATTCAAGTTCATGTGCTTTCATGTGTGGGGGCTCACATGGGTAGGATGTTCATGTGAATATCCACGCTTAGAGACTCATGGTTAATGTTGGGTGTCTTCCTCACTATACATTATTCATAGAACCAGTGTCTCTAACTTGAACAAAGAACTAGCCAACTGGGTTAGGTAGTCTGGGTAGGCAGCTTGTCCCAAGGATCCCCTGAATCTGCCTTTTAAGTGAGCGCTTGAGTATAAGTGGGCTGCTATACCCTCCCAGAATTAAGTGAATTTGGGATGTGGACTCAAGTCTTTATGGTTGAGAAGTCATGTGAAAGCTTTGTTCCTTTTCATTCCAGGTGTGATTATGAACTTTGGAAATTTATTGGAACCTGTGCTGGAACCAAAGGACAAAGAAAAGTAGTTTGAAGAAAACTGAAGCTATCAAAATTCTTTCTCTTAGAAATTAAAATTTAAATCAGTTGTACTAAGAATACTTAGAATTCAATACTTAGAATTGAGTCAGAAAGAGAAATATTCTATGCAAATTCCAAAGGTTCGAAAATCAGAAGAATAAAAGCTTATTCTGACTATTTTCCTTTCCTTACTACAGGAGTTCGTTGTAACTGGGCCCTAACATCTTCCTTGGAAAAAGAAGTGAGAAGGCAGAACCAGGTGAAAGGGATACAGAAGACTCATTTATTTAACAATGGGATAAAAATCTCTATACCCTCCCAGCACCAGGCATTCTGAGCTGTTGATATCACGAGGTTGCCCCTCATTTGCTAATCATAATCAAAATCTGACAGCACAAGGAAATAAGAATATAAAATTTAGAAATTTACTAGAAAATAGGAAATAAGAATATAAAATTTAGAAATTTACTAGAGAGGGGCAAAAACAATAATAGCTACCAGGTTATCTATGATGTGGGACAAATTAATTTGTGGTATGCACATGATCATGGTGTCTAAAGTTGACTCAAACATGACAGTTGACAATATATATGGATAAAACATCCACATAAAAAGCAAGAAGTGGTGGCACATGCCTTTAATCCCAGGACTCAGGAGGCAGAGGCAGGTAGATCTCTGTGAGTTCAAGACTAACCTGTTCTACAAGAGCTAGTTCCAGGACAGGCTCCAAAGAAACAGAGAAACCCTGTCTCAAAAACAAAAACAAGAAAAGATAACCAAGTATCCCTGTTCCAGACCTTTTTTTGTCTTTGGATCAGTTTTTAGCTAACAATACCAAAACTCTAGCTAGAACTTGAAGGAACAATCAGTGTGGAAAGCAAAAGATTATCAATGTCTTTTCTCCCCAGGCTTCCCATAGGAAATCTATTTAACATTCTTTGAAACTAAGTACTGAGCCCTTTGCTAACAGAACAATAGTTTACCCAATTTGTCCTTGAAGGGACTCTCTAAGGCGATCTCAACCCAATAAACTCACCAGGTCTCATTACTGAAGAGAAAGTTTTAATAACTTCAAATTCTTTCTTTGTGTTCTGGAGCCTTTTATACTGTCTTAGAAAGCACTTTGCTTGTGACCTCTGTGTACTCGTATACCAAGAATTACCGTGTAAGCGGTGAAGCCTACTTAAATAATAAATGCCACTCCATAAGGCATTGGAAGCTAGAGTCACAAGGAGACCTTAAGGAAGCAGGATAAGTAGATTACATTTCTGAGAATAACATAGTTTGGTGCTTAGCAAATGTTAGAAAATAAAGAATTTTGAAATGAGTCAAATCTGTTGAATTTGTGAAGAACTTTGCATAATCTGTGGCCTATGGTTCCATGCTATTTTGACAATGGTTCAAAGAGAAACTCTTGGAATGTAACTACTAAGAGACAAGTGCAGTGTTAAAACAAGCCACCATTGGTGTGCCAACAAGGGAGCTGGCATGGAAGCAATGCTGCTTTTTGGGATTTGAAGAAAAGTTTCAGAACAGCCATCAAAGGCCCAGTCTGTGGGAAGAATTCGATATTCTCACAGTCTTGGTCTTGACAGTTTTTGTAGAAGTAAAGTAAACTTAATCTTTTTGACTATGAGAAGGGAAAAGGTGAAATTGGAATGTAGGGAAACAGTTTGGATTTGAAAGCTAAGTCATTTCCCAACATCAAGAACAGTCCAGCTGGCCTTGGTGAGCTCCCAATAGATCAGCCCCACTGTCTCAGTGGGTGGGTGCACCCCTCGTGGTCCTGACTTCCATGCTCGTGTTCTCCCTCCTTCTGCTCCTCATTGGGACATTGGGAGCTCAGTCCAATGCTCCAGTGTGGGTCTCAAGCCAAGGACAATGGCATGGGGTTTTGTTCCTACTTCATGTTCTGGCTTTGTGGGAGCCTAGCCAGTTTGGATGTTCACCTTCCTAGACCTGGATGGAGGGGGGAGGACCTTGGACTTTCCACAGGGCAGGGAACCCTGACTGCTCTTTGGACTGGAGAGGGAGGGGGAGAGGAGTGGGGGGAAGGGGAGAGGGGCGGGAGGAGGGGGAGGGAAATGGGAGGCTGGGAGGAGGTAGAAATTTTTTTTTTCAATAAAAAAAAAAAGAATAGGTTGACAATACCGGAGATGTTTTATATATTTCATTTGCTGAGATAGAAACATTAAGACCAAAAGCAACTTGGAAAGGAAAGAATCTATTTGAAGATTACAGCTCCACATCATAGTCCATCATCAAATGAGTTCAGGAGAGGAACTCTAGGCAGGAACCTGAAGGCACAGACAAATGCAAAGGCCATGGAGTAGTTCTGTTTACTGGCTTGTTTCCCATGGCCTACACAGTCTAATTTCTTTTAGTACCCAGGATCCAGCCCAGGTCAATATGGAAGAGATGGATATCAATAATCATCTAAAAATATCTCTCAGGCTTGCCCAGAGGACTATCTGGTTGGGAAATTTTCTCAGCTGATATTTCCTCTTTAACTTGTTTCAAGATGACATAAAAGTATCCATCATACCACCTTTAAAGGTTAACTTACTACATGGACTACATGGAATATTTTGACAAGTCTAGAAAATTTTACAGTTTCAGTATATGACATTTCCAGTAATACACCAGAATGAGTAGGCTATGTATACACACTTTTTTCAAATATCTCTTTTCTTCCAGTATTCAGCGTGGATGGCCCACTCCAAAACCATGGCATCTAACCTAAAAGGCAACTAGCTCATGTTTCCTAGTTTTAACCATCTAAGAGGAAAGTCCCTCTGCTTCATCAAAATCTTTGCAGAAAGACAAGCAAAAATGGGAGGTGTTATAGGACTAAAGAACTGGACGAATAATGAATGTCCGTGTCTAGTGCACCCAAATCATTGTTGAGCACCACTTTCACAAGCATATGACTACATCAGCAGAAACCACTATGAAATGATAACACAGTGTACCCGTGTAAAAGCCCCAAGGCTAATTAGCATCATTCATCAGAATGAAAGCTGGGAGGTACACTTTGCTGGTATTCCGCAAACTGTTGTTCCATGTCTTTCCCCTGGGGAAAACATTCAGCTATTTTCAAACAATGTTGGTTTTCCTCATATGATACTGTACAAATCTGCATTGCCAGAAAAATGAAGTGCTTTACTGTGGTGAGCGACAAACATCCCCTGAGAGCAAACACAAAGAACATACCACAGGGAGAGAGGAAAGTTCAAACCAACAATGGGAAGTAGCCAGGGGTGTCAATTTTCTGCCTTTTCCTCCATTCTCTAGAATGCTCTGTTGCAAAGGAACCCCTTACACAAATGCTTTATGCAGGCGGTGCAAGGCCCCCAGCTAGGCGATCTGATTACCTGAGGGAATTTACAACTAACGGGATTTAGAGAAGGAAAAAAAGTAGAGTCATCAGGTCTTAAGAGAGAACCCGATTCTATGCAAGCAATTAGTACCCTACCTCTAACTAGGTGGTTTCTTAAGCTAATGGATCATCAGGCAGAAGTGGGAAGAAATTAACCAATCTATAAACCCGGAGATGTTCTAAGCGTCTGTCCAGGCAGATTTCTCTTTCTTTAATGAAGCATGTTTCAGATGACAGGACTTGAGTGTATTCCTCAGGGCATGAATCCACCAGCAAGCAGATCTCATTACCGCATCACAAAATGTTTCTGGTATCCAATTCCTCTTTTTGTTTTAAGCTCCCGGGACTGCTAAACATCCTTGCTCTCTTGCTGTGGTTCAGGTTTCTCTGGGCTTGCTGTGGTTCAGGATGCTCTGTCACCCGATGCTCTGCCCATGCCTCCTGCTCTCCCTTGACCTCCCCTAGTCACCTGATGCTGCTCAAGCCTTCTGCTCTCCCGGTGACCTCGTTAACACTCTGCTCTCTTCAGGCTAAACCTAAAACTGTTAGAACAGAACTTTTCATTGTTGTTGTTGTTGTTGTTATTTCTCTCTAGTATTACTGCCCTTACTCTACTCCCCAAGTTTCTGTCATTACTATTTGGCTGCGTCAAACCCCAGGTATTCTTTATACTGTCATTCCCATGCCTCTTTAAAAAAATAAGCTTTATAACATAGCTTAGCATATTTCTCACTATAGAAAGACAATTAAATATTTTTTGAAGTTATGACCATACCAAAGTGAAGTTTTAAATTGTAATGTTTACTTTTTGAACTTAAAAAAAAATTGCACTCTTCCAATTTTGGCAGTAATCATAATGTCCACTCACAAAATTGTAAGTTTTGATATGAAAATTTGATAGTAAAGTCAATTCTCTTTTGGTTTTTAGGCACAGTTAGGAGAGCTATCTGCTGACCGCTAATGGCTTCTGGTGAGCTTATATCCCTTTGTTTCGAAAACTAGTCCTGATGAAGGGTTGTAAGCAGCAGAGGGATCAAGAACACCACAAGAAAACACAGGAGCAGCTAACTTGGCTCATAGCAACGCACAGATTCTGAATCGGCAATCAGGGATCATGCATGGGACTGACCTAGGCCTTCTACATACATGTGACAGTGGTGTAGCTGGGTCTACTTGTGGGACTCTGCACAACAGGAGCATGAACTGTCCCTGATGTTTTGATTGGTAGGAACCTGGTCTTCATACTGGACTGCCTTGCTCAGCTTAGTATAAGAGGAGGTGCTTGCTACAACTTGCGATTACATGCTTTACTGATACCCCTGGGCGGCCTGTCTTTTTCTGAAGAGAAATGGAGGAGGAATGAATTGAGAGAGATGGTGGAGGGCAGGGGTAAGGGAATGTGAGGAGAGGAGTGAGGGAGAAACTGTGGTTGGGATGTAAAATAAGTAGATAAATAATCTGGCCTGATTTTCAAATAATCATTTTAACAACTCCTAGAAACCTGTGATTTTTTTTAAAGAGACATTTTCTCTGAAAACGAACTATATACTCTATCTTTTAACTTCCCTCTATCTCCACATACAGATTCTCATTTTCCTATAGAGAATGCAAATTTTCATTTAATCCTTAATGTTTGGACACCTAATTCAGCCTACCCTGTTTGTGACACAGGTGGTTATGAAACAGCTCTTGCTTACACTCCCTCAATCAGCTGAAAAACACGAAATATGCAGGTAAATGAACAGAGGAGAAAATATTATAGTGAATGAGGTTACCCAGACTCAGAAACAAAGAGCTCTAAATTCTCTCTCATTTGAAACTCCCAGGTTCAATCCTCCAAAGTTATTACCAAACCTGGAGTAAGTACAGAAACCAGAAAAGTAAAATAGCACCTTGGGAGAGGTGTATGGTCAATAAAGTAAATCTATGATGGAGGATATTGCCAGGCAAAAATCAGGATCTTAAGGGTGGGGTGGGAGGGGGGTAAGGGGAGAAGGGGAGAAAAAAGTGAGAAGGGTAGGATGGGGAGAACTTGGGGCAATGGGATGATTGGGATACAGGAAGGTTGGATAGGGGAGCAGGGAAGCACATATCTTAATTAAGGGAGCCATCTTAGGGCTGGGAAGAGACTGGGACCTAGAGGGGCTTCCAGATGGCCAAGGCGAGGTCCCCAGTTAGTTCCTGGGGCAGCTGAGGATAGGGAACCTGAAATGACCCTATCCTATAGCCATACTGATGAATATTTTGCATATCACCATAGAACCTTCATCTGGTGATGGATGTAGATAGAGACAGAGACCCACACTGGAACACTGGACTGAGCTCCCAAAGTCCCAATGAGGAACAGAAGGAGGGAGAAGATGAGCAAGGAAGTCAGGACCAAGAGGGGTGCACCCACCCACGGAGACAGTGGGGCTGATCTATTGGGAGCTCACCAAGGCCAGCTGGATTGTGACTGAAAAAGCAGGGGATAAACCCGGACTCTCTGAATATGGCGGACAGTGACAATTGCTGAGAAGCCAAGGACAATGACACTGGGTTTTGATCCTACTTCATGTTCTGGCTTTGTGGGGGCCTAGCCAGTTTGGATGTTCACCTTCCTAGACCAGGATGGAGGGGGGAGGACCTTGGACGTTCCACAGGGCAGGGAACCCTGACTGCTCTTCAGACTTGAGAGGGAGGGGGAGAGGAGTGGGGGGAGAGCGGGAGGAGTGGGAGGCTGGGAGGAGGCGGAAATTTTTTTTCTCAATTAAAAAAAAAGAGTCTCTGCTCAAAAAAAAATAACTGTTAGGGTTGTAACTGAGGAGGGGTGAGGGAGGTCAATACAGGAGAGGGAGGAAGAAGGGAAAATACTATTTGTTATTTAAAAGCTACAATGGATCATATTATTTTTATTTACATATAATCACCTATATAACACACACATATGTAACTTCAATAAAGTTATGATACTTGATAATTGGACTGATAGGTCTACCCCCAAGAACCATAAACTAAAAATAAAAAAATTCCAATACCAGGTTTGTGAAACCACTTTTCAAGCTGTTGAACCCTAGAGACTTCCAATATTGACTATTGTTTCCCTTGGATCCCTGCTAAAGGTTGCGGGTAAGCTCCTAATGCTGCAAATAACATGCAATTGGACTTTAGACTTGAGTTAGAAGATTTGAGCTGCAACTTACATGTAAGCCTCCTCCATGTAAGATCTTTCATAGTACTGGAAACTTCAATGCAATCTGTTTAGGAAGAGAAACAATGGATAGTCTTACTTAGCTTGTTATACTTCCGAATCACAATTATCCATCCTAGCAAGATGTCCTAAAGGTCCAGTGGTGATGCTTGCAATCTTGGCGGTAGCCATTGCCTATCTAATTGGACCTAAGACCTGCTAAACAAAAAGAATATCATGCCTGGTACTGAAAACTAGTAAACATTAACAAGGCCTAATGAAGTCATGCATCTGGGAGGAGAATATACACCTATTACTTTCCAATACCAGCATATTGCCTAACCACAAACATAATATTCGTCATTATAAACACACGTAAGTGTAATTCTTACCCTGTGTCAAAGAACCTTCTCTTTATAACTAGAGAAAGACACCATTAAAGAAAATCAGAACTGGTCAAAAATGCAGAGTACTATTAGTAGTAAGCATAGCCATAAGTCAAAACCTGGCTGTGGAGTTCAAAGGATAATCTTGGGGTTTGATCCTTCTCTTCCACTTTGGCTGGTAGAGACTCTCCTGTGATTTGCTAAGGTTTATGCCAGGCTAATGGGTCCACATTCTTTAGGTGATTCTCCTCTCTCTGAGCCCGTTTGTTGTGGAGCACTTTAATTATAGATATATGCCACCGTGTTCAGTTTTACTTGGAATCTTGTGAGGAGTGATCACGGAATAGGTAGTCATGGAAGAGGTCCAATAGAAAAGGACAACCTTCCTACATAGTAGCTGGACTATAAAGAGCTACAACATTCCCACTTTGCAGTTGGGATGCTACTTCATTTGCCTTTGATATTCAGCCCCCATCCCCAGGCCAAGGATCAGCTTGGGTGGGTTGAGGAGATGAAGTAATAGGAGAAGTAATGAAGAAATTGAGGGAAAAGGAGAGACAGAGAGAGAGAGAGAGAGAGAGAGAGAGAGAGAGAGAGAGAGAGAGAGAGAGAGAGAGATCAAAGGAGAGGAGTACCCAGAGGCACTATACAAGATAAGCCCAGAATTCACTTTTATCAACTCTGAAGATTCTATCCTTCTGGAACAGGTGATTTCTACTCTGCTTCTGCTTCAGAGAACACTCGTTTTCACCTTTTGTGAGTCTTTACTTGCTTTTTTCCCAGGTGATTAAATCTTTTTCACCTCTGGGAAGAACCCAGGAACCTGAGCGGCTGGACCATGACCCAAACCTCTGCAACATTCTAGCCAGTTTCTGCTCCCTCCTTCCTCCCACTGCCCAGGCTCCCAACATCTACCCTCCTCCCTTCTCTCCTTCTCTTCAGAAAAGGACAGGCCTCGCATGGGTATCAGACAGCCATGGTACATCAAGTTGCAGTGATATTTGGGACCTCCTTTCCTATTAGGGCTGGACAAGGTGATGTGGTAGGCTGAGACCCTTATCTGTAAGAGCAAGCCATGCCCCCAATTCCATTGTATCTGTTTTTATATCATTTCAAAAATTTCCCTGGAATATCTGGTTATTTCTTACTTCTTTGTGAAAAAAATATGAAGATTACCCCAATGGTTGAAGTAAAATCTTTTTTTTTATAATTTTAAGAAATCGTGCTGTGTCTAAAGATTTTAAAGAAGATACAATGGCCTGTGCAAGGTCCTTCATGGCTGACTTATCTCATTGTGTTCCCCTGTCCTCCCTCTTATTCATGGGACAAATGTCTCATTGGACCCCTCTTTTCTGAAAAGTCAGTGAGATTGTGTGACCCAGGATCTTGAACCAATTACTCTCTTTACTTTTGGGAGCTCTTCACCTATCTGTCTCAATAGTTCCATTTCTAGATCTCCATTTTTCATGACCCCTCCCCAAATAAGCCCATTTGATAATTTAGACTTAACATCACAGCCCCCTTTATTACACCTAATGAACATAGTTATTTTTTCCTATTACAAGAATCAGTAACTGTATGAGTTCTTTAATGATGTTGTGTTCCTTGAGAAGTGTGTGTATGTGTCTGTGTGTGCACACACCTACTTTTACTCCTCTCTGTATTTTTAAGATGTATATGCAGAATGCAGGGTATCCAATGAATATCATTCTTAAATCTAGTGTCTAGATAAATAAATTAATAGACAAATATGATTTAGCATCTTCTAAAGTGATTCTTGAAATAAGTAATTAATTAAATTTATGAGAGAACTGGTTATAGTTTTATTTGACAACTCTACTTGAGCCTTGTCTTTAAAAAGTAAGCACTGTCCTTAAATCTGGCTCACATGTTTAACTTCTACATTCCCTGTCTTCTTCTTGTCTTGCATCATGCTCTAAGGAACATATGAACTTGGCTTGTACTGGACTGTCATATCTGATGTGTGACTGACACATTCACCAGACCCTTATTTTGGTTTATCAGATATCACTTGTTTTTCTCACTGCTTACCTAACACCCATAATCAGGGGTTATTATGAACTCTGAGTCTCATTACATAGATACATTTTAAGTATATTGTTTCATATTAGTTAGCAAGATCTTTATTTGCCAACAATTTTGTTTTGTATTATTATTTTTATTATTATTATTATTGTTATTTGCAGAGTCTCACTCTGCAGGCTTTGCTCATCAGGAACTCAATATGTAGACTGATAGCCTTAAGTTCATAGGTAACACTGATTCTGCTTCACAAGTACTAGGATTGAAGGCACGTGCCGCATTACCATGCCCAGTCCTTCCCAATAATTTTTGATGATTAGAAGGTAAAGAAAACACTTCCTGCAAAATTCAAAATGTCATTTTTTTTCTGCCGTGTAATACTCCATTGTGTATATGTACCACATTTTCCTTATTCATTCTTTGGTCAAGGGGCATTTAGGTTGTTCCCAGGTTCTGGCTTGAATTTTGCAGGAAAATTGATGGAGCTAGAAGACATTATTTTGAGTGAGACCCAGACACAGAAAGACAATTATCACGTGTACTCACTCATAGGTGGTTTTTTAAAAAATAAAGCAGAGAAAATCAGTCTACAAATCACAATCCCAGGGAACGTAGAGAACAATGAGGACCCTAAGAGAGACTTACATAGATCTCCTGAGTAAATTGGGAGCATGGGGACCTTGGGGAGGGTTAAAAGAGGGAGAGGAGAGGCAGAGAGGGAAGCAGAGAAAATGTAGAGCTCAATAAAAAATCAATAAAAAAATTTCCTATGTGTGCATTACAGGGAGGCTTTTTTTAAAAAGGAAACTTGGCATCATATTCAAGCTTACCACCTCTAAAATCTATAAAGCCATGCATTCTAGAGAGTTGATTACTATTTTATTTTTAGACTGTTGTTTTGCTGATGCAATAAGTAGATCCCAGTAGCAGACCAAGGCCATTAAGCAGGAGGCTAAGATTTATAAAAGCAACAAACATTTTAAAAGCTGCATTTTATCAGGTCTTCATAATCGATAAAAATTTAGTCTCGAAAACTGATTGAGTTGAAAGGCAGAATGTGTTTTAATAATAGCAAAGCAGGTTTTCTCTCTGATCAGAGGTGCTGTCTTTAAAATGGACAGCAGAGGGAATTGTCTGTCACTGTGTGGATTATGGAGATTGGAGTTAGTCAGTCGCAAAGCCAGGGAAAATCATTCATCTTGCTTAAAAATTACAGAATACATTCTTCCCTTTCAATTCATTTCAAGAAAGGAAATGTTCTGTTTAATTTTAATAGATGAGTCTAGCCATCTGGTACAGAGGATCAAGGTCAATCACTCACCCAGACACCAGGTTCAACAAAAAGGGAAGATTGCCAGTGACAACAATCCACCTGGACCAAATTCCTCCTTTCCTTTGCTAGGTAAATTTTTTTTTTTTATATATCATCATGTATTTCAGAATCTCCAGTGTGTGTGTGTGTGTGTGTGTGTGTGTGTGTGTACTTTTGAGCTGATATGATAGTCCACATCTATCTATAAAATTCACAATAAAGAAGTAGAGGAAAAGGCTAATGAATTCAAATTTCAAGGTCATCTTTGGTTATGTGGAAACATTAATAACTATAGGACAATGGGATCTACATGGTCTCAGCATCAATAAAAAATCAAAAATCAATATCCATATTTTATTAACAGTTCACAAGACTCAACACAAATGTGGGGAAAAGCTGCTCATATGCCAACTATTATTCTCTCTTTCCCATAAGTTCCCATAAGCTCATGTGCTAATGGTTTTTTTTTCCCACAATATTGCAGTAATCTGAGGAAATAATTGTACTGGGGGTCTCAAATCTCATCAATAGACCAATACCATTTGTCTCAGTGAGAAAGAGTCATGTGCATGAATATGATGCTGGGTGGAGTACTTGGTGGGGAGAAAGACATACTCAAGAAAATAAATGGCAGGTGACAGGCGAAGGATAGATGCAAAGTTCCTTAGAAATGCATGCAGTCATAGAAATGCATGCAGTCATATGAACAATGAACTAAAATGATGTTTTTAAGACAGACCAAAACATCTATATATCGTCTGAACATTGTTACTTATTTACTAAAGGATCACAAGAGGATTAAGAGACCCATTCTCGGAGAAGAGAACCTTGTCATTGTCGTGCATAAATTGCAACCTATTGCTGAAGAGTACAGCATCATATGTTACCCTCGTCCCTTTAAATCAACAAATGGAGCTATGCTGTATGTGAATGTCAATAATAAAAGAGATGGCCTTGTGTTGAAACACATTTTCTTTTAAAAACACATGTAATCATGTGAAATTACTGAAGATAATAATGTGTCAATTATTGATTGTATTTCATTAAACGTGATTAGGAAAATACGTTGGAGTTACAATTACTAACTGGAGACATCACAGATACCTTGTTTCTCAGCTCTTGTGAATGTAATGTGTTGTCTATTGAATGTTGGTGTTTGCTTCTTTGTTTAGCCAAACAGTATTACTTTTTGAATTCACAAATTGAGGTGTATATATGGAAACTTTTTTATTTACTTGTTATTAATTCTAATTGACATATCAGTAAAATGCATTTTGTGTCTTTATTAAATCAAACATTTCCTATGAAAGCATCACACGAAGTTTTATATTTTGTGACCATGCTTCATAATATGAGTGTTTAACATGGAAACATCTGTTTAAGAAATATAACACAGGAATTTAAAAGAGTTTGTACCAAATGTATTCAAATTTTACTATTAAATTCATTACACCTTTAAATGTTTACTAATAAATCTGGAGTATAAAATCAGAGTTTTATAGAAGATTCTTGCTATGCTATTCTATTATCTCAGAAAATTGAGCAAATGAGGACATATAAAATCAGTAGTGTGTCAGGACTAAAATCTTGCATGCACCAATGCAGCTATCCTCACACAATTTTTACTTCAACAGATAGGTAGTCGGAACAAAATACAAAATACAGCACTTAGATTCTATAATAGACTCCCCTCCTAAATAACTTAGGTGTTACTGTGTTTCGTTTCCAGAATTGTCCTTTGGGTAGGTCCTATGGTATCCTCATACAGAAAGCTTCAAATCTTGTAATAAAAAACTGAGAGAATTACAGTTTTTGTATATCCATATGTCCTTGTTCTTTATTCTGGAGCTTGTATCTAATTATTGTATGTACACTTGTGATATATTTTATACCATTAATAAGCAGATATTAATACATTAGTATTAGCATAATACAGAATACTTTGTCTTTTTTCATTCTTATATCATATCCTTTTTATATTATGATATTCCACCGGGAATATAATAATCCATTTAGACATCATGTCTCTATTGATTTCTTTAGGACATAAAAGGTTACGCTTTCCTTGGTTTTAACAATGTGACAGCTTTAAATTGTATTGGCTGTGTGTTTTATGGAATGTTCCTCATTTATTTTTTAAGATGTTTTTTACATGATGAAATTGAAGGAATATATTTGGACAAAAAGATAACAGAAGCAAATATTATTTTAATTACATCTTAATAAGTAAATATACAAGGAATATGATCTATGGCTGTTGGTTTCAGCCTCAATCTCTTGTGTAGGCAGATACTGTCGGAACACTCCTCTGAGATGTCATTCTTTTCTACCCTTCTGGACTGTATGTACCCTTTGGAAGAAGCCACTATGTACAGCTAACACATTCATGTTCTCCCTTGCTCAGCACACTGTAGACATATAAATTAATTTGACTCTACCTTTGCAGTTATTAATTCACATTTATTTTGGACTAGCTTATAATTTAACAATATTTTCTTTCTTGAGTTGATCTACCTCTTTTTAATGTTTTTAATTTTTTGAGAATTTCTACCTGCATGGTATTTAAATCATTTCTATCACTTTCTCCTACTCCAACTTCTTCCATATCCTTCACAAGTTCGTGATTTCTTCTGTAATAATTTTGTTTATACACACAGACAGACACATGTACATCAATATTGTGGATTTCCAGTGATTTATTCTATTTTCATGTCTGAATAAATTTTGGTTGATTTGAGATAATCAAACTCTGCCTTTACTCCCAAATCCCCAATAACTGATCAACAGAATGTTTGGAAAAATCAAACAGCATCTTTTCCCCCTTTTTTTATTTTATTGATTTTTATTGAGCTCTACATTTTTCTCTGCTGTCTTCCCTGCCTCTCCCTCCCCTTCATCCCTCCCCCAAGGTCCCCATGCTCCCAATTTACTAAAGCCTAAGTTTACAACCTTGAACATACTATTGGATTGAAGTTAATTGCCATTTTTTCTGTATTTTTTCTTATAGGTACACTACAGTACTTTTGATTGAAATTGCTTTCCACACTTGATGAAACTGATCTTCTCTGAAGAGATTTTTTTTCATTTATCATGTACATTTTAATTTCTTCTCCAGATAAGTTTAATCCATTCATGGACATATTATTTATTTCATCTATATTCACCATATATAGGTCTAAGCTAATGCTAGTTAGCCATTTATATGACATGTATAACTAAACTGTGCACATGCATTATTAATTAACTCAATAAACAATCACTAAGAACCATGAGGTTAACACCATCTATAGAAAGGCATTTCCAATGATTCATCATACAAGGACTCAACAAATATTTGTTTAGGTAAGCTTGATTTTTGCTGGGTAGATCTGTGCTAACAAAGTATCTACACTATGATACTATCCTGGCATGTATTCATGTCAGGTTGGGAAACTATGGAAAGTGGAGTCTTACAGAAAAGGGCTTTTGAGTTGTGATGTGTCTTGTGATAATAACAGACATTTAAAAAACTAAGTGTGGAACTGGGAGATGAGTAAGTGGTTGCAGAATATGAACACTGGCACGAGAACCCAGAACCCAGGTAAAGATGAAAGTGGGAAAGAAATCAAAAGCCCAGTGCTTCTGTGGAGAATCCATAACTCCAGAACTTCTAAGGTGAGATAGGAGACAGAGTCAGGAATCTTGTGAACCTTGACTCCAACTAGCCTGGTGTTCGTAATGGTCAGCAACAAGGAAAAGACCCTGTGTCAGACAAGGTGGGAGGTGGTACCAACATCTGATACTAATGTCCAACTGCCAACTGCCTGCAATGGCGTTTGCATTTCTATACTCATGCGCATAGACAGACACAAACATATATAAACACACATCCATCATTAAAGTATGAAAAGAAAATATAAATAAGCCTTCTAGAAGAACTATAAGGAAAGTTGGCACCTTGACCAAATCATAACAGCACATCTTCCTGTTGCCAGTTACCAGGTACATCCTTCTGCACAGTGCTTCTTCAAGAGACAGTCTATTAGAAAACGAAAACTTCTTTTAAGGACAACTTACTAATGACTTTTAAATTTAGAAACTGTGAATATTTTCAGTTTTTTGCTATGAAAAGTTATTCCATGTTGAGATATTTGCTCCTTCTTTGTGTTCATGTTGTTCTTTGGATTTATAATGTCATCATACCCTGACCTATTGTGGCTCTTTTGAAGGATAAATTTGTGCTAAAGCTTAAATGAAGATGAAAACAACCCTAAAAATGAAAAATGAACCATTGTGCTACATCTATTTTAATTTTTTTTCAGCATAAGGCACGTAAGGAAGACATTAACACAAAATTTTATAGTTAAGCAATTTACACTTGACATTTTTATTTTTAGATGATATTTTCTAAGTGCTGATTTAAATATTTTAAGATATTTAAATATAGCAGAACGCTAATTTCATTGCCAAGTATTTTAGTTCCTAAAAGCACATAATATCCATAGTATTATTAGTCACCTAATTACATATGTACATGAATATGCATATATTTGTTCTCATTAATTTTGTATTGGAACATATATGTGAACTGATATTTTTCTAAGCAATAGCCACTAAATGCAATTAATGCAAAATTTTCTTCCCAATCCAAATGACATATCAGGAGGCAGATTATTAAGAGTATGAATTTGTTTGTTTCTTCTATCAAAATCAACTTTGAGATAAACTGTAGCCTAGTTTTGATGCCGTCAACATTTCCTTGCCTGTTATTGGTGAGAAACTGTAAGTCTGTCCCACTATCTTCACTTTTAATGCCAGAGTACTAGTCAAGGTAATGCCTGCATTTTTATAGCCCTAGTTGGTCTGGTTGCATTGCATTGAATAATTTCTTTCTTGTATGTAGAAAAATAAGAAAAATGATTTTGTTGTGTTTCTCCCACTATTTCCCCTCTTGAGCACTTTGGTAGTTGTGGGGTTTCTTTTGTTTGTTTGTTTGTTTGTTTTTTTCACAAAAGGGTCGAAGCCGTGAAGCCCGAGAAAAAAAGTTCATAGAAAGTCGCATCTTTAGCTGATATTTCAGGTTTTCCCTTCAGTTGCTGTGGCAACTTTGAAACTGTAATCATCTTTATAAGGAAAGATGATTCTACCCTTTGCCTAACTTTGTTCCAGGTATGTGTTTAGGGTAGAAAAGGTTCCTTAATATTTTAGAAGCAATCAATAGTAGAGGAAACCTCTTAACTCCTCTTCTCAGGAGAGCGAACTTTATCTTCGTTTTATTCAGAGTCGGTGTGCTATTTAACTCTAAATTATGTATGATGGACTATTTGGGATGGAGAAAGAAGCCATTGTTTGGGAAATGAATTCTACATAAAATTAATTCGAAATGATAATTAGTACCTATCTCACAGATACCCTGAGCTTATTTTGAGGTATCATTGGGCATAAAACAAGAAGAACCTGGAACCCATTCTTCAGGGGGAAAGAAAAATTCTAAGCAGATTTTATTTCGCATGTGAGAGGCAGAGATGTAGCCACAAGACCCTGTGCTACCTGTGAATGCCTTCTCTAATCTAGGCAGTGTGTGTGTGTGTGTGTGTGTGTGTGTGTGTGTGTATACACATTCTTTTTTTTTGTTGCTGAGTAAAGAATAGAAATAAAAACTGAAGACATTTTCATGTTACTCCATTTATCTTTTTTGTTAGAAACTGCTTTATAATGGTGTCTATCCATCTTAATTGATTGAGAAGATATGGCAATAGCTGTATGAAGTGCAGTCATTAACATAATTAGCATTTTATTTGATAATATACACGTTTTTAACTAAGTGGGCAGAGTGCCTGAACCTTCTCAAGGCAAGTTCTTACATAAAGATATATCTTAATTATGAAGCTTAGCTCTTCACCAAAATAAATTACTATCATTTACAGATTTTGCTGAAAGTATTTCTACAAGAACCCTCCTAGAAATTTGTTGTTCTTCTGAAAATGGAATTATAGAAATAATACATTCTAGAGGAAGTCATAACTTATGAGTCTCTCGTGAACTTAATCCATTATATCTAACCTCAACCTTTAGAGCTAAAGTGTTTGTTTTCGAGCATGATTTAAATACTATGCTCAAGTATACATTTCTTACTGTATCATATATATTTGCCAAAATTAAGAAATAGGCAATTGAATAATACGGCTTTTAAAAATAGATGTGTATTAGGCTTTTTCACTGCTAGCCTCTCCTTTTTTTAAGATCAAATCTCAAAAAAACACACTGTTTTATTACGTGGCTTTAGGCTTCTACAAACTGTTAGGTTTTCTGTCTTTTCTGATTTTATAAGTTTGACAACCTTGAAGAACTCCAGTCAGATAAATTGTGAAACCTTCAACTTGAATGTGTCCGGTAACATCTCATTTAAATAAAAGAGTATTTATAAATAAGAACCAAATCAGGGGTGAAGTGCCCTTCTCACTGCCTCGGAGGGTGCCCCACTGCTGTGAAAATCACCATGACCAAAAACAACTTGAGAAATGGAAGATTTTATTTGGCTGCCAGGTCCAGGTCACAGACCGCAGAGCATCATCAATGGAAGCCAGGGCAGAAGCTCAGGCAGGAACCTGGAGCAGACACTAAAACAGAATCCACCCAGGACTCCTGTTTTCTGGCTTACTTTCAGGATGATATTCAGCTCCTGTTGGTATCCCCTACCCCCTCCCCGCTGCCACAACCTTCCTAGGGGCTGACACTGTTCACGCTGGGCTAGGCTCTGCGACAACCACGCTCACAGGCCAATCTGATTGTGGAATTTCAGCAGTGCGGTTCCCTCTTCCTAGATGAATCTAGCTTGTATAAAGTTGAAAAAAGAAAAGAAAAAGACAACAGCTGTTAATGCCACCTTTTCCTGTTGTTTTTAACCATAGGGACCGATTGGTCCATGTTCCCCCGCAGGTCGTGTTTTCTCTTACAACCATCTCTTTGGACAGTCACTAATTAAACCATTGCTCAAAATCACTGAGCTTATTTCATTGATCTTCATTATTATTATTAATTTCTCTTGGGAATTCTCCTTAATTTCTCACAGTATGGTATGTTCTAGGCACATCCTGTGTTTTCTCTGCTCCAAACTCAGAATCTGCCCAGGAGCTCAGTTTCCTGTTATTGGAGATAGGCACTCACAAATTAATACTGACTGTTGAAAATGTTCTTAACTGCAGGTCACCACTGATGCCAGGTCAAAGTGATTTGTAAAAAAATTGATGTAAATACAGAGAAAATTGGGATGGGTATAATAAAATCCACGTTAGAAAATTTTTTGTTTGTATGTATATTTCCTTCATCCAGAGGTCTCTGTCTTCTGCAGTGAGTATTTCAGTAACAACCTGCTCTTCCCACAGGGAACAAAGTCTTTCATCCCCAAGACAGACCATTTTCTAGTCACACCATTCTGTGTTACTGTCTTGCCCTTTATATTCTGTTATAACTTATTTTTTCTTTAAAAGCGTCCATTTTATGCTTCCTTACGTTGGTTAATGCAAAGCATTCTTCTTCCTCTTCTTTCCTTGGACACAGCTTGCTCAAACTTGAAGTTAATTCTAGCACTATTTCGTCCTTGATGTTCTCAGCAAACTTAGCTGGGTAAATATCCTTCCTGCTGGCAAATGGTCTGACCATGTGTCTGTGTTAGCAATTACCATAGGTTATTATAATAACATAGCTAATGTGTCTATGTCCCTATGAGGTTGTGAGCTCTTTTGGGTCAGGTGACAGATGTCTATTCTTTATTCATTCACCCTCATGACCAGCACAGCCTTTGCTCATTATGAGCATTTCACAGGTGTGGCAAAAATTGGTAAAAGAAAAGCAGAGTTTCAAATATTCTTTCAGATTCTGGAAAAAAAAAATTATTCTAAAAAAAAAAAACCAAGTAGTGTTACTTTATTGTGTGATTTTAGGAACTCCCATTACGTTGTTCTAGATTATTTGTCAAATGATAGAAAATGATTATTGCTGTAATTATGGAAGCCGTGGACTTCACCACTTGACATTCTTCTTGCTTTCCCATCTGCTTCATGAACATAATTGCACCCGAGGTGTTAGTCAATGTAAGAGCGGTGGAAGGTTGTCGTGACATCTTCAGCCCGTGCAACTCTGTCTAAATAACACATTCATTTTCACCTTCGGCAAAAACTTACGTTCTCTCCACAGTGCAAAATGAAGCAAATTATGAGAAAGAAACAACAAAACTTTACAGTTTCTATTTACAAAGACAGCTGGAGGGTAGGAGTGCTTGCCTAGCACACACAGGGACCTGGGTTCAATCCCCAGTGCCCCAAATATTGTGTTTTTAAGATCATTAAATAGTAGTAGTTCTTTTTTTTTTTTTCTTTTTTTTTCGTTTTTCGAGACAGGGTTTCTCTGTGGTTTTGGAGCCTGTCCTGGAACTAGCTCTTGTAGACCAGGCTGGTCTCGAACTCACAGAGATCCACCTGCCTCTGCCTCCCGAGTGCTGAGATTAAAGGCGTGCGCCACCATCGCCTGGCAGTAGTAGTTCTTATATCACTCCTCAGTGATATCAATAATTTTTTTCAGTGTAAAGACATTGAATAGCAAGCATACTGTATTCCAAGAAAATGAACCCTAAGGAAACAAGTCTTTCTAGAGAAAGTCATTTTTCTCAAGTAAATGCTGTTAGACTCTCCAAGAAAGAATTTTTGTTTTGTTTCTCATAGACTGTTGTTGATATTGTGACTTAGACAATACTTGAGGAATTTCTACCCTTTAACCATTTACATATCAATATGCAAGTAATCAGGACAACTATGTTTTAACTGCACTAACAGAAGCCAAATGACCAAAGAAATAATGGTAGCATTTAATGGATCGTGTTTTAATAATTTAGTTCAAATATGTGTCACGAGATTTAAAATATTTTCACCACCCCAGGTACTGAGTCAAAAACCCAGGATATTTTATTTTAAGGCTAAGTTTTTCTAGAGAAATTTCTGCTGTTCCTTTTTACAGGTTTAAAAATGAAGGTTTAGGAGGCAGAGGCAGGCGGATCTCTGTGATTTCGAGACCAGCCTGGTCTACAGAGCTAGTTCCAGGACAGGCTCCAAAGCCACAGAGAAACCCTGTCTCGAAAAACCAAAAAAAAAAAAAAAAAAAAAAAAATGAAGGTTTAGATGGATCAGAAAAATTGAGGAAAGTCATAGAGAAAAAAACAATGTGTGATAGCAATGTTATGATTTGCATCTGTCTCAGGACTCAGTAATATGAAATCATGGTGCCTTGGTGCTGTGTTAAGCAATGGAATTATGAAATCAAATTCTCCCAGGGATCAGTACATTTCTTTATTGGGACTCAGTGGGAGTTCTGACTACATTCTTCTTTTTTTTTGTTTTTATTGAGAAAAGAAAAAAAAGTTTCAGCCTCCTCCCAGCTGCCCATTTCCCTCCCCCTCCCCCCACTCCTCTCCCTCTCCCTCTCCAGTCCAAAGAGCAGTCAGGGTTCCCTGCCCTGTGGAAAGTTCAAGGTCCGCCCCCCTCCGTCTACATATAGGAAGGTGAGCATCCAAACTGGCTAGGCTCCCACAAAGCCAGAACATGAAGTAGGAACAAAACCCCGTGCCATTGTCCTTGGCTTCTCATCAGCCCTCCTTGTTCGCCATGTTCAGAGAGTCCGGTTTTATCCCATGCTTTTTCAGTTATATCCAGCTGGCCTTGGTGAGCTCCCAATAGATCAGCCCCACTGTCTCAGTGGGTGGGTGCACCCCTCGTGGTCCTGACTTCCTTGCTCATCTTCTCCCTCCTCCGCTCCTCATTGGGGGCTTGGGAGCTCAGTCCAGAGCTCCAGTGTGGGTCTCTGTCTCTATCTCCATCCATCACCAGATGAAGGTTCTATAGTGATATGCAAGATATTCGTCAGTATTGTTATAGGATAGGGTCGTTTCAGGTTCCCTATCCTCAGCTGCCCAAGGAACTAACTGGGGACATCGTCTTGGGCTCCTGGGAACCACTCTAGGTTCAAGTCTCTTGCCAGCCCTAAGGTGGCTCCCTTAACTAAGAATTACATTCTTAAATATTATTAAGTGACTGAGCCACTTTGTACAGACTCATTCTTACTGCTTTACACAGAACAAAAACTGGTGTGTTTGTTCTGGAGCCACAGGTCTACAGGAAGCCACATTTTCCTTTGCTAGTTCACAATTTTAATGGCCATCTGCACATCAGACCTAGAAGACTATAAATATAAAGCTGTCCTAAGTTGCACCCAGCTGGAAAATATGCACTTTATGAGAAAATAACATTATCGAATAGAACTCTGTTTCCCTCGTTTCATGTCTCATAGGGCTCATGAGTTTAAGCCTTATGTCATGTGAGCTATATTGTCAGAAATATTTTATCTTTCTGGAGCTTATAGAGAGTGCCTTTGGTTGATCAACATAAAAAGGAAACCCATGCCTTCCAACAAATCACTGACATAAATATTGCTCTATAACAGAAAATTGCAAACTCTATTGAAGTTGAAACTTTCTAATTCTACTTAAGATATAAACATTAGAAGTATTTCTAAATCCTGGAAAATTCTTCAACAAGTCCTTTCAAAATAGAAACTTTAAAAACATTGTGAATCCATTAGTAGCATCCATAGAGAAGGCAATAGAAGCATGAAGATGTGAATTTAAAGACAATGCTTCATAATTACCATTGCAAAAATGCATGTACTTAAAAATTAAATTATGTGAGTTAATATAAATAATGAGAATATAAGTGACATATTTTTATTAACCACTGTTTCCTTTAACAAGTGATACCTAACCCCTTAAGGCAACATTTGCTTATATATTATTATTATCATCAATATCAAATTATAAATCAAAAAGATGAAAATATAAACAGAAACTATAGACGCCAAAAACTATAAACTATAAAACTATAAAAACCTTCCCAACTATACTTTTGAGACAATATCTATTCTGGTTTAATAGAAAAATCAGTTTTTAAGAAGAGTGAAATTAAATTTATTTTCAGGAACCAAATGGTGCTTGTTGTTGATTCAAGTAAAAATAACCTTGCAGAATATTTCTCAAACATTCTACCTCACAATTAGCCTCCTAAGGGTTTCTGAATAAAGGCTAAGTTTGGAAATAATACTATGAACATAATGATATTCGGGATAAAGCGTAAATACTCAATCTGATCTCAGATAAGAGACATAAATAGCATCATTATTTCTACATAGTTCAGCATCATCTGTCCATTAGACAGAGATGAATCAAGTCAATTCTGCTAATTAGACATTAATTAGAATACAATCTTGTTTTATGGTCCCAGCTAATTATCTCCTTAATTTATAAAAATGGATAAGTTAGATAAAAACATCAACTCCATGCCATCAATTTACATTTTTCAAATATTAAGAAATTTGTTTTCTCAGTGAGCACACTGGGTCATATCTTGGCTAGTGCAAAGCCAGAAGGAAGCACTATCCAGAACTGAGAAAGAATATCTGCAGCAGGAAAGAAAACATGAGTTTCTTCCTAAGCACTGCACACACAACAGATCACGGGAATTTAATTGTCATTTTGATAGTATTTCAAATCAGATAGAAGACAATCATCTGTTCATGTCTAAGAAGAAGTTTCTTGAGGAGTTTAGCTGAGATGCAGTATGATCAACTTTATCATATGAATCCCCTTACAGGGCATATTTGAACCCTCAAACTTGGAAGAATGTCTCACCACCCACCGTACCTTACTTCTTTAGCTTTAAAAGGACAGGATCTCCAAATTTTTCTTGAGCTGTTCTAGGATTTCCAGAGCCAATGGCAGGAGCCTTGTTCTTCAGCCGTAATTGTGAATGCCTATCTTATCAAAACACACTATTATCAATCCTCTTTGCTATCTTGGCTATAATAACCTTGTCATGCAGAATAGAAAGACAAAAATAATGAAAACTCTTCAATCTTGACATTCAAAAAATTGTAAGTGACCACTGGGATTATTCACTGGGTATAAAGTATAAGGGAGAATATCCTCAGTATGTTTTAGTAAAAAGGAAAAACACAAGGATCCATAAGTTGCACTTCCCAGAGTTCAAGTGTAGAGTCAAAAACTCCAACTCCCTAGCCCCAGTCTTTGTAGGACATTTAGCCGCTAGTCATCTCACGAATATGTTGCATTTTATTTATCACTGGAGTTTCTAAAAGTTTGAGAGCTGTGAGCCAGGAAGCAGAGAGGAATTACATCACCTTTTAATATGCTGCACCATGGATATCAGGAGAACAGTTATGTTTTGTAGTAAAAAGACATACACAGACTTCCTTTCAAGAAACTGCTCAGAATTCAGGCTCACATATGTGAAAACATATTCTCTACCAGTGGATGCTAAGAGTCCTGTTTTACTTACTAAGTCAACAATTTGGTACCTGTGAGTTTCCAGAATCCTAGAAGACATGTCAGAAAAAGTACTGCCCTAGAATGTATTCAACAAAACGGCTCCAACAGCCCATAGAACAGAATACATAATGCCCTGACAATGTGTAAGGGTGGGCTCTTTTGATTTGAAACTGTGTACAGGTTGCTGAAAACTGGCAGGGATATGAATTTAATCCTCTTCATCTTGTCAGCAGTTGGTAAAAATGTCAGCTCTGTGAAATTCAATGTGAGCATTCCTGAGTCTTTGTTTGCATCTCTAGAATGTCGCTGCTATGATAGCAAACACTGGATCTGATTGCTTGTGGATTTCCCTGTAAATCTGAAGTCGACCACGATGTAACCTTCATAAGACATCGCCACAAAGTGAAGTCTAATGTTAAACACTAGCTCACATTTTAGCAAAAAAGATTCACATGGCATTTCTATCCAAAGCTGATCTTTGTTTTATTGGAGAAAAATAAAACAAATGAATAAAAGGATAGTTTTTAGATGATATAAAAAATGTTTTTTATATAATATCTAGTTTTATTTTATAATATCATTTCATCTAGCCTATTTACTCTCCTTTATATAGTTAATTTCTTTATTGATCTCATCACTGAACTTCTATTACACAATAATAAGTCAGAACCAACTGAGCCAAGGAGGAGTGATGAAGAATAGAGAGGAGATGGGCCCGGTGTCAGGTGAGTAAGAAGAACAGAGGCATAGGCAGGTGCAAGGTGGGGGACATGGAACTGCTTGCTGCAGCATGAAGCTGGAGAACTCCTGGTTTCCAGGATCTTGCCACCACCAGAGAGCACATTCAGAGATAAGACAAAGTGAAGAACTGGGAAGTATTAGGTGGTGAAAGCATGCAAGCAGGTAGAAGTGTGGACTCCTCCAAAAGGTTCACCCCTTGGCTTTTATGAACAAATCTTAATGGAGAAGAAGATTTTGGATAACTTATGGTGAGGAAAAGGTGGAGAAAGCCAGACATGCATGGTTGGCATTTCCCCAGCAGTGTTTACTTCTTATTTCTGTCCTCATATGTGATTTTTAAGTTGTGTCATAATTTCAAGTGTGTGGAAAGTTCAGGCCATTTTGCAGGACTAATGATTTGGACATAACATTTTATTGAATAAGAGAATTTTTAACAGTCTGTTTTCTAGATCAATAACATTGGTCGCAGCGCAGTTTTGATTGTTGATAGTCTTCTATCTTTACTGTTTCTGGAGTCACGACCTGTTGTAACACTCTTATGTGAGTGTATCAGCCTCCTATGGAATTTGTGTCTTGTTTCCACACGCATGGCCCGCTTGTCTCTTAATCACCAACTCTTCTTAACTTTAGCCCTTCAGGTGTTCACTAAACTGAACTGTCTCTTCTCCTGTGTCTCCACTTAATCAGATATTAGGATTGTCAGTCTATATACTAGCATGAACCAGTTATCTATGCTCTATCATCATCTATTAACTTGTCACTCTATCTATCTATCTATCTATCAATCTATCTATCAATCTATCAATCTATCTATCTATCTATCTATCTATCTATCTATCTATCTATCTATCATCTATCTATCTATCTATCTATCTATCTATCTATCTATCTATCAT
>NC_022011.1:77526435-77536589 GCF_000317375.1 Microtus ochrogaster | reverse complement strand
ATCATCTATCTATCATCTATCTATCTATCTATCTATCTATCTATCTATCTATCTATCTATCTATCTATCATCTATCTATCATCTATCTATCTACCCATCTATCTTCTGTCTATCTACTATCTATCATCTGTATCTATCTACTAATCTATTATTTATCATCTATTTATATATATATATCATCATCATTATTCAATTTATCATCTTTCAATAATCTATTTATATACCTACTCACCTCTTTTTTGAATGGAGTGTACCTGGCAGAACAGATGGCCATATCACATAACTTTCTGCACATGTTAAAAAGTAAAAGGTATTAATGATTTTTGTAAATGCAATTGGCTTTTATCAAATGTTTTTATTGTAGTCCATTTCTCTTGTATTATTCAATGCTTTAAATTTTTCAAAATATACATTAAAATTAATAGCTTTGTATTTTATGAGTTGTGCTGACTTTTAAATTAATTGAATTATTGATATTTCTTCTAAATGGTTTTAAATATTTATGTCCATTGTAATAAATTCCATGGATACTTATAATGTGAGATATGCAAGGGCAGTGAATGACTTTGTCATTAGATTTTATAATCAGTCAGAGTTTTTGAATACCATTCAGGTAATGAGCCAGTGTGCTGGACACTGCTGGAATGAGTATTCACATACACTCCGTTACCACCAATGCTGAGGAAGTGAGAAGCTGGATAAAGAAAAATCTGGACAAGTTACAACTGATTATTTAAAAATATTTCTCTTCAAATCCCAGAAGTGTAATATACATATATTATATAGAGTTATATCATCAAATACAAAATGCAACAGAAATAAGTATTTTGCCATGTTTTGATTAATAGTATTTTTACTGGGTTTTACAAGTGCCCGTGGTTGGAATAAGTGTTTTCCAAATGACCACTTGTAAAATACCCAGTCACCAGATTGTGTTCTGTTGGCAGGTTATGGAAACTTTGGGAGAAAAGTCTATGAGAGGCAGCCAGGTCCCTGGGGCATGCCTCCAAGTGAATTTTGTAGCACAAGCCCTTTCCTTCCTGCTCCTTTCATTTCACAGGTAAGTAACCAAGAACAATGATTTCTGGCACCACAACCTTCTTGTAAGATGGCTATTTGGGAAGTTTTATTATAGAAACAGAAAACTGACAGACAATAGTTTTAGGCTTCACAGGAAAACTGAATAAATCAGAGTCCTCATAGTCAACCCAAGTCATTTTCCCTGTTATGAACATTTTTACATTACCTTAGCACAGTGGTGATAATTAATAAATCAATAAATTATGAAGTCAAATCAGCAGTCTATATGATTACTGTTGTTCATCTTGTGTGCTTTCTCTTCAAGGACCATATCTAGGACATCACATTTCTCTAGTTCTTGTGTCCCCTGAGGCTCCTTTGGATTTTTGACAGTGTCTATTATTTTTCCTTAATTTTGATGACCTTGACAGTTTTACAAAATCCTGTTCAGGCATATAGCTGACTGTCTACTTAATTGAATTTGATGTTTTCATCAAAAAAAGACTGGGAGCTATGGATTTTAAGGTGTGAGATCACAAACGTATTCTGCAGTTTTAATGATATCACCTGGAGCAGGCACATAAGCTACACAATTTTTGATTGTCAGCATTAATGTTGATCCCTCTGCTAAGCATATTCCTCTTTCAATTCTCTACAACAAAATTACCCACTTTTCACTTTCATAGTATTCTGTGGAAGGAAACCATTCAGTGTATGTATTTAAAAGTCAGGGGATTATATGAGAGTTAAACGCACAATAAAAAGTTATTCAGAAACCTGCACGGTTTGTTTCTTCTACCTGTTTATTTTCTCAGTATGAGTTCTTGGTTGTTCACTCCAGAATTTTAGTAATTATCCAATGTTGCTTTATTTAGTTATGTTGTGAGGTTTTGTTTCATTCAGCATTTGTAACTACTGGTTCTATAGAATACTCCAAGCTCTTCTGTTGTCTTTTCTCAGACCTAGAATTCTTTGGCCAGGGATTGTTTAAATGCTGCTCTACGTCATTAAAAAATTCTTCTCAGTTATGACTTCCACTCTTTCTCTCTCCCTTCCCAATTTCACTTTTTCCCTCTTTTGAATTGATTTTTCTTTTTACTTTATATTGTGTTTATAGACTATATAGGATTTTATTGACATCTCCTTAACTTTCTATTTTTGTTTGATCTTTTTCGTGTCATTAGGTTTAGTGTTAATATTAAGAAAAATAACAGGTATATATATATATGTTTTTTTACCTAATCATAGAATGCCTTTGCATTTCGTGAAAATAATTCTGATTATTAGATTTTCTTTACTTCCATGATTTTAATTCATATTTTGATTCAATATTTCATACTTAAATTTTATTGAATATAAAGAATTTCTTTAAGCTATGACATTTGAATTTTTTGATGTTTATACTCAAATTTTCAATAGTCCACTCTCGTCTGAATTTAATCTAAAAATTAATTGCTCTCACCTCTTCTTACATAGAGGTCATTAACCTATTTAAATCATGTAATTTTCTCCTCACTTTCTTTATGACACTGTTATAAACTTTACTTATTCCATAAATAATCTACAGATATGGTTGTTGTTAGTATTTTAATAGCATAATCTTACATGAATTTTCCCAACATCAATAGTTCCTCTAGTCACTATTGCTTTTTATACTTCTCTGTATCCTCCTGTGTTTTTCTTTCCCGGCTGAATTACGTACCCTAATCTGCTAGTGTGTACTACTGTTGGCTACTGTTTGCCAGGTTGGGATGTGCTAGAGTCATCTGGGAAAAGGGAACCTCTATTTTGGGAATATAACTCCATCAGATCGACCTATAGGCAAGATGCTGGGACATTTTCTTTTTTTTTATGATTTAAAGGGATATTTATTTATTAAACTAGCAACATAATGCTAACTAGGAGATTTGCGTTTATTTATTTTTCTTAAGGAGTTTGAGAAGTATAAATATGAGTATGTATATGTACATACATGTAACAATATTAATTGCAAAAATGAATGTAGAATAGATGTATTGTTCTTGAGTTCTCAGTAGTCCTCATTGTCTGCTATGTTCAGCAAGTCCGGTTTTATCCCATGCTTTTTCAGATTCAGGCCAGCTGGTCTTGGTGAATTCCCGAACGAACATCCCCATTGTCTCAGAGTGTGGGTGTACCCCTCGCGGTCCTGAGTACAAATGGATGGAAATAGAAAACACTATCCTGAGTGAGGTAAGCCAGACCCAAAAAGAGGAACATGGGATGTACTCACTCATATTTGGTTTCTAGCCATATTTAAAGGACAGTGAGCTCATAATTCGCAATCCTAGAGAAGCTAAATGAGAATGTGAATCCAAAGACAAACATATAGGCATCCCCCTGAATATTAACCTTCATCAGGCGATGAAAGGAGACAGAGACACACACCCAAACACCAGAAACAGACAGAAATCTCAAGGTCCAAATCAGGAGCAGAAGGTGGGACATTTTCTTGATGGATGATGATGTGGGAGGGTTCATCTACTATGAGTGCTGCCAATCCTGGGCAAGTGTTACTGAGTCATGCAAGAAAGGTAGCTTTATGAGGCATGGAGAGCGGCCAGTAATCAGGGATCCTCCACGGTCTTTGTTTCCGCTCCTGCTTCCAGCTTCCTGCCATGCTTGAGTTCCTATATGGACTTCCCACAGTGATGGATTGTAACTCATCAGACGAATAAACACTGTCCTCTCCAAGTTGCTTTTGGCCATAGTGTTTTGTCACAGCAACAGAAAGCAGAACAAGACAAGCTTGCTGTTCTTTTAAGGCAGGAGGTTGGATAAAGTTTCCTAATTTAAACTATTCTATTGAATTCATTATAGTGACCATGTTTCCTCCTTATTTAATTCTACTTTTGATTTATAATCAATTTGCTCCAAAATCCAAAAATTAAAAATTTGCTTACCTCCTTGGTGATGTGATGACTTATTGTTTGGCCTTTCAGCCTCCAGTAGAGTTTTCTAATGCCTAATGCAAGACTTATTGCCATCACTTCATAAAGCACACTTGTCTTTTATTGGCATGCTAATTTACACTATCTCTTTTGCTTTGATGATCTGTAGTTTTCTCACAATGGATGTAGTTGCATGTTTCTTTTCAATCATTTTGTTGGTCATATTAATGCTCAGTGGCTTGAAGGTACTCTCCCCTCCCATTCCAGAAAGCCTTCAATTATTACCTTGTAATCTTTATTATTAAAACCAGTCTTTCTCTGTCCTGACAGCTCTCAAATAATGACACAGAGACTCTATTAATTACTAAAGCTCAGCCTATGGCTTAGACTTGTTACTTACTGGCTCTTATAACATAAATTAACCTATTTATATTAATCTATATTCTAAGAGCATGGCTTGTAGCTCTTGCCTCTCCTCCTAAACATCCTGCTTGATATGAGTTTCCTAGCATGTCTCCACCTTCCTTCCCAGACTCCTCTCTGTCCCCAGAAGTCCTACCTAACCTCTTTCTGCCTAGCTATTGGCCATTAAACTCTTTACTAAATCAAACAGAAGGTGCCTTGGCAAAGACATATCTTCTTTGTGGAAAATAATATTCCACAATATTTCACCCTCTTTAGTCTTAATAAAAAGAAAGGGTTTAACTTAAGAACAGTAAAAAAACTATGTATATTAAGAACAATTATTAGATAAGAATTATGTTTAAAATATCTAGTCCACTTGTATTTGGCAATTTTTTGAGAAAATACTTTTATCTTTCCTGTCTTGATAACTCTAAAGTTTAATACCTAAACCACTTTTTATCATGTCTTGTATTAGCATAATAAAACAACTTTTTATACCATAAAGCATCCTTTTAGATAAACAATGGAAGTTTTTATATTTCTCAACCTTATAAATTTTACATCTCTCACGCAACTTTCTTTCTAAATATGGTAACAAGGAAAACTATAAAACTATAACTATCTATTTTTTCAACCCCATTAGAGACATGAGAAGGATATAATATCACCTGAGTAAACAAGAAGTACAAAGGAAGGAACTTCCAAAACTATAGAAATGGCAGAAATGGTTGACTACATTTACAGATTGGGGAAAGTGCGTGTGTGAAAGAAGCTCCAGTAAAAGTTGTCTCCAACATTTGTTTCTTGGCTTCCTGTACAAGTATCAGTACCATAAATTATTCTCTGTGTAAAAAGAAAGAATAGCTTTCATGAAAAATAATGAGTTTCAGGAATTTTGATGTGTTTATTTTGCTTTGCGTATGAGATGTCTGCAAAAATGAATGTAGAATAGATGTCTACTTGCGCCTGTGTCCATAGATACAGCGCTAAGGAAAGGTAAATTTTGAGAGATGTCAGCATTCCAGTGGTTTTTAATAAAAGATTAAATTGCCCACGGGATTCAAGCAATATCATCCATGAATATCATTACTACATGATTGAGGAGTATGGAGATCAAGAGTTAAAAAAAACAAACCAGAAATTTCCAGAGCTCTGTGCATCCCAGACAAAATAATGGCTTATGCATAGTTGATAAAAATAACCAGGTCAGATTATTAGTGGCTATAAAACAAAACAAGTTATGCTGCTACCCACACGGTGATCCATTGACCATCTAATTCAAATCCTATTCAATGAGAGCTAGTGTAAAATTCTTAAGAGGTAATAAATATCCTTGGAATAATTTATTTGGCTGAGTCAAAATTTACATACAATAAAATAATGAAATAAGATTTGTTATAATCTGGTTATCCTTTGCTTTACCTCTAATATCCACTTAGGAGTTAGTTAAAACCATGTTTGACTTTCTAGGTCTGGGTTACCTAACTCAGGATGACTTTTTTTCTAGTTACATCAATTTCCCTGAAAATTTCATGTCATTGTTTTCTTTCTGCTGAGTATTTTTCCATTGTGTAGAGGTATCACATTTTCTTTATCCATTCTTCAGTTGAAGGGCATCTAGGTTTGTTTCCAGGTTCTGGCTATTACGAATAATGCTACTGTGAACAAAGTTGAGCAAATATTCTTGGCTGTAATCCTCAGGCCAGTTAGGTATTAAGGAGAATCCTAACAAAGATATATGGTTTGTCTCCTTGATTACAGACCCTCTCAAGTTGGTGATCAAGATAGAATACCACCACTATAATAAAGAAAGATAATTGATTTATTAATTAATTTAAAAATTGTTATAATCTGTAGTAATCTGTAATCAAGGAGACAAACCTCTGGGGATGTCTGTGAGGGATTTTGTATATTAAGTTAATAAATGTTTATTGCATTATCCCATGTCCTGGAGCCCTTGAATATTCTGATAATGGGCATTTCTCTCTCTCTCTCTCTCTCTCTCTCTCTCTCTCTCTCTCTCTCTCTCTCTCTCATTGGCTGCAGATGTAAACAGAAACAGCTGCCTCATGATCAAACCTCATGACTTCTAAAACATGGCAGAATTTAAACCCCTTAAACCAAAGGCCAAAATAAACTTTTCCTCATGAACTTGTTCCCCCACACAAACCAGGTAGTTTGACATAGAAGAGAGAAAAGTCATTAATATACAAGTATTCATTCTGCTAAAGAAACAAGCAAGTGTAATGCTAAGTTTTTAAAGGGGCAGTATAAATGAGAGAAGGCTTCACAATTGGCTTATACTTTTGCTATGAACGTAGAAGGTGTTAAATTTTCCGACAGCTGGGAAACGTGAACAAATCTAACATGTCTCCTTTTCACTTATTGTCAACTGTTTAGAAGCAATAGGAACTAGAAAAAAAAACAAAACTTCTGAGTTGAAAAACAGCATTAAAATTTTCCAGTGCCACCAACCAGGTTTGCATTTTCAGTTAAGCAAACAAATTTATCGTTGACTAAGATTAATAATGAAAACTATTTAAAGTTCACTTCAGGAAAATGAATGTGTTACTTGTTTGCTAGCAAAAAAAATTTCTTGTAGTATAGGGAGAAATTTGTGGGTTATGAAGAAGCACAGCTCACTTGTAAATGTCTAACAGTAATGAATCAGAATTGAGGGGACTACTCAGAAAGCCTGTGCATTTTTTGAAAGGTTATTGACAGCAAGTGAAGGCCCCCCATGGTGTCGGGATGAAATGTCAATGCTGATGCTTCAGAACTTGCCCCTCACCTTGCAGCAGCTGGGTATAGCCACCGTGGTGCTGCCACACTCCGGTGGGTTTCATTCACAGACAATTGCATCTCAGATATTATTATCTCTACTGATAACCTGGGGATCTTTTCAGGTGAGTCTGGAAAAGGCCAGAGATTCTGAATTTCTCACACACTCCCAAGCAATGCAGATGCTGCAGTTACACAGATTACTCTCAGGACAGTGACGGGGTCAACAGGGCTATAATAAGCAGCAGCCCCTGGAACTCTCTAATGGATGACACTGTATTGGAGAGGTTGGGATTCTCTGGTATGGTCAAAGGAACGGGAACTGATTTAGTGCCGTTAGAGATCTTGTTATATATGAAGGGATGCTTTTAACTTTTGAGAGTGAAGATAGATTTAGAAAACTAAATTTCAACTTTTTAGATGACATAAGAGACTTTAAAATGAATTTGGGAACATGATATTAAATAAGCCAAGTACAGAAAGCTAAATGCTTTATTTTCTCACTTAAATGGAGAAACTAAAATAGTTGAGCTCAAAGAAGTTTGGAGTGGTTTGATGGTAACCAAAGCCTTGGGAGAAAGAGGGGTAAGGATGCCAGAGAATGGAGCACAGAGGCGAGAGGGGCACTTGGAATGTTCTATGGCACCGTAGCTTAGAAAGGCAGACAATAATGAACGGACTATTCCAAGTCAGGTAAGAGAAAGAATTTTGGGTATTTTTGAAAGAGAGAAATGTCTGAGATGATAATAGCAATAATGATAGTTTCACAGAAAAAAAGAATTCAATTTGTGGGTGAGTGGGTACAAAATATAAAAGGACAGGTCTGGACCTCTATCAGCAAAGGATTCTCAGACAGAGCTTCATGGTGGTAATTGAGGAATGTTCTAATTTTTTAATATAGGGAAAGGAAGTGGTTGCTGATAACAAGAGTTGAAATTTTATCTTATTTATCTATTCTGACACAGACCAAGACACTGTATGCAAACTTCTGCTTCCTTCTTGTCTCCACAACTACCCCAAGTAACCTGGGAGTAGTTCCTGTTTGTAGCTATAAGAGCATCTGGGCATCTCCACAGTTTTAATATCACTCTTTCCCTAGGCTGCATTTCTCACTATTTCACAGTTTTATTAAGAGCATGTTGACCAATGCCTATCAAGATATCATCAGAACAACAATGCATGGTAGGATGTCACTGTAGCCACAGCACTTCTTAGACTGAGGGGAAAATGATGAGTTTTAGTCCTGCCTGGGTCACAGAGGAAAACTGTATCTCAAAAGTAAATACAAATAAATAATGCTACATGACTATCTATCCTTTGGCTTTCTAATTAGTAGATTCTGGGCTGGAAATTTGCATGCAGGAAGTTTCTTAGGGAATGCTATTGAGATAAACCACTGTGGAAATATGAAGACAACTGCACAAGGCAAGGTTTAGATTCTGATGTGGTCACAGCCCTTAGCTGACAGCATAGAGATCTCAGATCTGATGGCTATAGCTCCTTCTATATATAGCTCCCCACTAAGATGGGGAGTGTTAAGTGAGGTCATTGTTTCATTTGAGGGACTGATCTACTGCCAGCAGCCAGCTTAGTATGTAAGGGAAGAATCTGAGCAAGGGGTCTTATAAGGAGTACAACAGAGCATCTACTATGTCCTCGTCCATAAAAAAATCTGTTGTTTTATTTTATATTTCATTTTTTGAGAACCTCATACATGAATACCAAATTTACATCAACTCCAAACTTTTCTCTTTCCACCTCAAACTCCTCCTATGTGTTCCCCACATCCTTTTAAATTTGTGACCCATGACCATTTGTCCTTTAATTACTATTCACACACACACACACACACACACACACACACACACACACACACACACACGCGCGCGCACACACACACACACACGCGCACGCATACACACACACACACACATACATTATTGACTCCATTTACTGTTGCTTGCATATGTATTTAGGACAGACTACTTTGGACTGAATAATCTATCAGAGAGTACCTCTCTGGAAAAGACTGGTTCTTCCTCTGTCAGTAATCATTAAAATAGAAGTCAAAATACAACTGGCCAAAAATGACTCATACAACGACAATACTAATAGACATGCTAGTGCAGTATGTAAGATTTCTTCCAGCCAGGATGGTATGTCAATTGGTATTGTCATTGTGTAGTCTTATTTAGGCAGCCCTACATTTAAGGTTCATTGGTGCAGTTTTCCTATGAAAGATAGAACTCACTATCCTACAGCAGTTATCCTTTTCTTCTGGCTCATGCAATCACTTTGTCCTCTCTTCTATGCCATTTCTTGAGCCTTAAGTGCAGAGATTGTATGGCATGTGTATTGACTGGGGTTGGGTGCCCACATTCATTTGTCTGCATTTTGATCAGATTTGGATTTTGGTTATCGTATCTGATGCAAAAAGAAGTTTCTTTGGCAAGAGGTGAGAGAAATTCTTGCCTGTGGACATAAGGACCTCTTTTAGAATGCAGTTAGGAATTACACTTTCTTAGGAAAGTGCTAGGTAGATTCTCCTCTAGGGTCCATGACTTCATTAGTCAGTGCAAGTTGCTATGTTACATTGTGTGCTTACATGCACTGTTGTGTTAGAATAATTCTGTTCTTGTTTTCTGCTTTGAGGAAATGTAAGTCCTTAAAATATAATCCAGTTATATCACTCACAAAAGAACTAAAGAAGGAGGAAAAGAAGGAAGGAAGAAAAGAAGGAAGAAAGGAAGGAAGGAAAGAAGGAAGATAAAAAGTGACCTAAGACAACATCAGTGGAGGAAACACACAAAACACACAATATAGACATTTTGTACTCTGTAGTAGAAGTGCTTCAGCTACCAACATACCTGGGGCCTCTGATGAGAGCTTCCAAACTTTCCCTAGTGAGAAAGTGTGTGTGTGTGTGTGTGTGTGTGTGTGTGTGTGTGTGTGTATGTGTGTGTGATATGTGTGTGTATGTGTGTGTATGTGTGTGTATGTGTGTGTGATATGTGTGTGTATGTGTGTGTGATATGTGTG
>NC_022011.1:77515723-77526335 GCF_000317375.1 Microtus ochrogaster | reverse complement strand
GTGTGTGATATGTGTGTGTATGTGTGTGTATGTGTGTGTATGTGTGTGTGATATGTGTGTGTATGTGTGTGTGATATGTGTGTGTATGTGTGTGTGTGTGTATGTGTGTGTGTGTGTTCCATTCTCTCCTTTATTCCAAACCTGTCATTCTGTCATGAACAAATACATGGGTTTCATCTTACGAAATGGGTGTTCACAGCTTGTACCTCAAGTATTGAAAGACACAGGAAATATATGATTTCTTACTTGATAGCACAGATGCACTGCTCACAAGTTTAAATGTGTACAATTTCAAGGTCTCATAAAAATTCAATTAAGTTTTCTCTTGATTTTTGCATGTTACCTCACCAAAAATAGTAACTGTTCCCTGGTGGGTAGTGATTTTGTCTGTGCCTCACAGTGTGGTTTGTAAACTTCCTCTTCCTGTACATTTTCGTCAGGTTCAACTTAATTGACGTTTCCCTGTTTTATGTCCAAACCTTTGCTAGTGCATATTTGACCTCAATCTCTTTCAGGAAAGGGCATCCGTCAGTCAGTGGCCCAGTTCCATTCAGCTTATGTTCTTTCAGCCACTTTTTAAATGTTATATAACTTCATACATATCACCGACTTTCAGAAATCCCCCCATGATGTTTCTGAATTGAACATTACCAAAAAAAGGCTGTGTGTTCAAAGTCCACTCCTGCTGAATGTCAGTTATAGTCGTAATCCAATGGGAAAGCTGCCATGTCTTGAGTATGTGAAAACCAAGTTAGGAGTGATCCTAGTGTGTTTGGTGCAGTTGTGTGTGGGCCTTGGCAGACACTGGAACTGCTAGGATGATGCCCTTGACCCTGAGATGAATGAGAAAATTTCCTTATTGCTCCAACTTGATTGACAGTCACTGACTACTATACACAGAATGTCTTTGAGTGTCCCCATTTATGTACTTTCTGAAAACCAAAAGTGTAATTTAGGAATCATGGTATTTAGTGTCTTCTACTTTGAACTCTGATTGCTGTTGCAACCAAACTGAGCGCACAGTGACTACAGGGTATTGGAAACATACAGTATGGCTACCAAGAACTACACATAAAAGTCAACTATTTAGATCATGAAACCACTCAGTATCCAAACCAAAACTGTCATAGACGAAGGAACTTGAGAGAAAAATGGAATCTAGAGCCTTGTTGATAGTGTAGGCTGTATGGTGGCCGATGGCCTTTTGTTTTATTTATTTATTTATTTATTTATTTATTTATTTATTTATTTAAGATTTCTGTCTCTTCCCCGCCACTGCCTCCCATTTCCCTCTCCCTCTCCCAATCAAGTCCCCCTCCCTCATCAGCCCAAAGAGCAATCAGGGTTTCCTGCCCTGTGGGAAGTCCAAGGACCACCCACCTCCATCCAATGGCCTTTTGAAAATTGCATTTAAACCCTTCCTGTACAGTAAAAGGCTTTGCAAGGCAAAACATCACTGACCTGCATGTGGTGATCTTTTTAATTTAACATTTAGTCATATTTTAAAATATTTGCTAAACTGTTGTTTTATCTTTATATTTCTGAGGAGAGCTAAAGAAAAAAAATCTACTTAGGCTTCTAGACTAAAATCATTTCAAGGGAATTACTGACAGAACTTTGCTCATTCTAAATATAGACCAAGGTTGAATACGCTGCAGTGAGATTATTTATGTATGTGCGGCACAGAAAGAAGACAACGACCTTTTTTATTTTGACCTGCTCCTTTAAGTCTTTATTTTTTTCTGTGTCTGGTCTTTTTCTGCTCTCCTGTAGCTAACTACCTATAAATCCACCCCTAAGAACTCAATTTCAGGATTCAGAGAGATGTGTAGAGCTTCATTTTGAAGTGATCAAAAGTGGGCAAGATAGTGCATCCTTTTCAATTCACTTGACCCAGTTCATTCTTTTTTTAATTTAGGAACATGGGTGTGAAAATGTTTTTAGAAACAGGCTCCAGTGCCAATATGATAAGGGTGGTAGTGGAGTTTTGTTTCTTGTACATTCTTTTGCCACCTGAAGTACTAGGCATCCTAATATGCTTCTGCCATTATTATAAAGAAATTTCATGTTTAAGAGTGAAGCAAATCATGCCCCACTGGATGGAAAGTGATTGAGGTTGTTTCCATGATGCAAATTCTAATCCAGAAATTGATCCCAAAGCAGTAGTTCTCAATCTGCGGGTCACAACCCCTTTGGTGAATCTCTATCTCCAAATATATTTCCATTACAATTCATAACAGTGGCAGAATTACAGTTATGAAGTAGCAATGAAAATAACTTTATGGCTGGAAGTCATCACAACATGAGGAACTGTATTAAAGGGTCACAGCGTTAGGAAGGTTGAGCACAGCTGTCCTAAGGCAATGAGGAAGCATCATATAGCTTCTGTAATTCCTGCAGAAGCTGCACTGACACTCATCAGCATTCTTATTAACGTACAATAGTGATGCAGAAAGAGAGAGTGGGATATTCAGGGTGAAAGCCATCTTGGGCTCTATTGTCAGGTGTGCTAACAAAGACTTCAGAGACTGAGTGGATTCATGCAATGAATGAAAATTTACTTCCTTCATCATTCACTTGGTTGCTGTTTGTTGATCTCTGATAATATAAAAGCAAAGAAATTTATCATAGCAACTTTATTTATTGTCATAGGCTAAATATTGAGTGGATTTGTGAAACTTGAGAGGACTACAGATGACTAAAAAAGTTTAACACCATATAAACATGAGAAACTGAGAGCACATCCCCAATACCCACGTAAAAATCCTGGGCTGGCAGAATGCTGAAGAGGTAGATTGTGTCAGCTTGCTGGCTTGGCAGTCTACCTGAACTGGTAAACTCCCGTTTTAGTGGGAAATTTTGTTTCATAATATTAGGTGAATGACTTGATTGTGTAAGTCAGCCACTTTCCTTACATAACGCTGTCCCTAATGGCGATGATTTGTAATGTAACCCTGCTATGCTGTATTAAAGCTGAACGTGACCTCTTCTGTGATTTAAAAATAAAGTAAAATATGCTGAAAAGCTGTTGAGAAAGATGACCGGAGTCAACTGCTAATCTACACACACACACATAAACACACACAGAGAGTGAGAGAGGGGTGGGGGGTAGAGAAAGAACCACGTACACACAGACACACACACAAACAACAAACATGAAAAGGAGAGAACAGAAAATAAAGGGAGGAAGGGAGGAAGAAAGGGAAGGGAAGAAGTGAGATTGAGTCATCTAGGATTCACTGAGTAGTGTGCATTTGGGTTCCTCCTCAGAAACACAAGATTACCTAATTCTCCTTCCCTGGGAGATCCATGTGTCCCTGCTAGAGTCCCTCTTCTTACCTAGCTTCCCTGGAGCTGTGGATTATAGTCTGGTTATCCTTTGCTTTACATCTAATATCCACCTGTGAGTGAGTACATACCATGTTTGTCTTTCTGAGTCTGGGTTACCTCACTCAGGATGGTTTTTCTAGTTCCATCCATTGCATGCAAATTAAATGATGTCATTGTTTTTTACAGCCAAGTAATACTGCCTTGTGTAAATGTACCACACTTTCTTTAGCCATTCTTCAGTTGAGGGGCATCTAGGTTGTTTCCAGGTTCTGGCTATTATGAATAATGCTTCTATGAACATTGCTGAGGAAGTGTACTTGTGTTATGATTGAGTATCCTTTGGGTATATGTCCAAGGGTGGTATGCTGTGGGATAATGCTTGTATACCCTGTAAAGATTTGTCACTTGTATTGGTTTAATAAAATGGCTGGCTGGCCAGTAGCCGAGCAGGAAGTATAGGTGGGGTGACCAAACTAGGTGAATTCTGGGAAGGGGAAAGGCTTAGTCTGCAGTCACTACCCAGACACAGAAGAAACTAGATGAAAATGCTATACTGAGAAAAGGTATTAAGCCTCATAACTAAACATAGATACGAATTATGGGTTAATTTAAGTTTAAAAGCTAGTTAGCAGCAAGCTTGAGCTAATAGGCTAACCAGTTTATAATTAATATAAGCCTCTGTGTGTTTTGTTGGGACTAAATGGCTACAGGACCAAGCAGGACAGAAACTACTATTTACAGTGATATCTCTGAGTCTGGAGATAGATTGATGCCCAGTTTTCTGAGAAATCACCATACTGACAACTTTATACTCCCACCAATAGTTGAGGAGTGTTCCCCTGACTCCATATCCTCTCCAACATAAGCTGTCCTCAGTATTTTTTGTCTTAGCCATTCTGATAGGTGTAAGATGGTATCTCAGAGTGATTTTGATTTGCATTTACCTGATAGTTAAAGATGGTGATCAATTTCTTAAATGTCTTTCAGCTGTTTGAGATTCTTCGGTTGAGAATTCTGTTTGGATCTGTACCCCATTTTTAATTGCCTGAACCAACTTTCTCATGTAATCAAATTAGTGACTACCCTAATTCTTATCATAGAACCTTTATCCAGTAATTGATAGAGCAGATGCAGAGATCCACAGCCAAGCACTGGGCTGAGCTCCTGGAGTCCAGTTGAAGAGAGGTTGGAGGAATTATATGAGAAGATGGTAGGGCAAGATCATGATGGGAAAACCCCCAGAGACAGCTGACCTGAGCTAGTGGGAGCTCATGGACTCCGAATTAACAGCTGGGAGCCTGCATAGGACAAAACTAGGCCCTTTGAATGTGAGTGACAGTTGTGTGGCTTGGTTTATTTGTGGGACCCCTGGCAGTAGAATCATGATTTATCCCTGCTGCATGAATTGGCGTTTTGGATTCCATTCCTTAAAGTGGGATACCTTGCTCAGCCTTGATGCAGTGGGGAGGGACTTGGTCCTGCTTCAACTCAATGTACCAGGTTTAGTTGTCTCTCCGTGGAAGGCCTTACCCTCTCTAAGGATGGATGAGGTGTGGGGAGGAAGTGGGGAGGGAATGTAGTGGGAAGAGGAGAGGGAGGAATAGTGCAGTAGGTATGTAAAATGAATAAAAGAAAAAGAAGGTGGGCTAAGCAAGCTGTGGAAAGCAAGTAAGTAAGCAGCCCTCCTCCGTCTGTGGCCTTTGCATCAGCTCCTTCTTCCCAGATCCTGCCTTGTTCAAGTTCCTGTCCTGACTTCCTTTGGAATGCTGAAGTGTAAGTCTGATAAATACTTGCTTTCCCCCAAAAAAGATGCTGAAACCAGAATCTAAGCCTATTATTGTATTCTAAATTTAATGAACTAGCTCTTACTTCACAAATTTGGAATTTTTAACTTCCAGTTGAAAAATGTGAAAACTGAATTAAATGAAGTCAGGACATAAGATACCCATCTGAGATATTTTAATTTTTTTAAACTTGTTATTTCAATTAGATAGATAGATAGATGATAGATAGATAGATAGATAGATAGATAGATAGATAGATAGATAGATAGATAGGCAGAAGTTATGGCTTATCAATTAGAAGCCTATTCTCCTCTTGAGGAAGATCTGAGTTCAGGTCCCATTGCCCACTTCAAGTGGTTCACATCTGCTCTAACTCCATCTCCAAGAAATTTGGCTGTTCTCATCTGAATGCTGTGGATACCTGAACCCATGTGCACATATTCACACAGATACACATTTACACATAATTTAAATTAATAACTATGAATATTTAATAGCCCACATATACAGAAAGAGTCCTCTAATGAATAGACATTTTGGAAAATGACCATGAAATTCAAGATATGAATACATATAACATGGTTGTACTAATATAAAATTGTTTATGCTTGTATGTTTTTAAATAATAATTACATATTGTATGTCATAAAAAGATGCAAAACTGAACCACAATAAACCTTATTGCAACCATTATTGGGGGAACAGAAAGTGTTTTATTAATAGAAAAATAAATATTTATTACTTTTCTGCTTTATATGTTTTTGTTGTCATTGTCATGAAAATATCTTCTAATTAAAAACTTAGTGTATTGCTAGATATTAATATTGGGAGGATAGAATCATGTAAAATATGTAAATTATAAAACCCAGACACTTCTTATTAGTGACAATTAAAATCATTTTAAGTTAATTTATGGAGCAACTTAAAAATGACCTCATAGTCAGAGTTATGCGCCTTCAAATCACGTTGTAATTTCTTTCTCTGGGAACGTTCCCATGTGACTGAGAAGGATGGTGATGGTTGTCTAGGCTTCCCTGGGAGAAATCATTTCCATTTGCATTCTCCTACGATTATGTGTTCATGTGAAGCTACAAAATGCAGAATGAGGGAGAAATACTCCATTTGACAGGAGGGACTGGTATTAAGCTGTCATCGTTTAAAAGGAATCCAGTAAATATTTCTTCTAAGCAGCTCTGCTAATAATTTACAAGTAGAGGGAGGCCCCATGATGCTTCGACTTATTGTTTCCCTTCAATACAGTGACAATGGGTCTGGCAGTTAAAGATAGGCCTTGCCACCCGCCCAGAGAATTAAAGAAATTGTTCATTGATTTCTTCTATTCTGTTCTACAGAAAACATTAACTCCCTAGCTATTCTACTCATATATATCATCCACAGAAACTCAATGTGCAAAGGTATTTGAATAAATTTTCACTTTATAACTATTACTGTGCTTTCAAATATTCTTTTTCTTCTACTTGTGCAATAGTACTAAGCTAGTACTGAGTGTTTTTTTTCCAGAGATAGACCAAGTGATAAATTTGAAGCAGCATTTATAGCTCTTAAATACATACATAATAATAATACTGTATGCATATACATACCATATATATACTATATGTGTGTATAAAGTAAATTACTTTTTTATGGTGGGAAGATGGGAAAATATGAGGGAGACTGACTATTTTTTCCAATTTTCATTACAATGTAGAGCCCCTTAAACATCTGTTGACATTTACCTAGCTCCCTTTGATTAAAAGACACTGGAGTTAAAAATACATTATATGCATATCACAACATTTTGATCTGAGCAAATGTTAAGAAACTGTTTTTTCTGCATTTTGTATCTGTCATAATAATCACTTCCATATGCAGATTAATTCATTCCATGACACAGACTTGCCATCATTCTGCTCTTTAGAGTTCAGGATTTGAGCACTCTCTGTGTTTGTCAGCTGGAAAGTCAGGGCAGAGAGCAAAAGCCTTTCTACTTGCCAGAAGATGGGATAAATCGTACACCAATGAGCAACTGACATTAGTTGTCCAGAGCTACACTTGAAGATAATAAATGCAGATTCTGAAAAAGGGAAGAACAGGGGAATGTAGACAAAGCAGTCCCTGCACAGGTAATGCCATGTCATTGTGTGTGCCAAGCAAAAGCCATCAGTTCTTCCAGTATTAGTAGCATGGGGCTTTTTATTCTGATTAAGGATATATCAAAATTTATAAAATCCCTATGAGACAGTATTTCTTTTAAAAGCACAATAGAATATTTAAATGTTATTTATTACATCCAAAATAAAGCTGAGTATTTAAGATTAGATATTATTTAACATTCCAAAGTTCAGAGGAAGATAGTATATAGAAGCTTCAAGTAAAGTGGAAGGTAGTGTCTAAGCCTGACAAGGACATACAGCCAAAGATGAGGTTGATAATTTTGAAATTCTTTCCAGAAAAGCAGGGTGATTCTAAAAGTGGAACAGACATACATGGCCTAAAACATCTAATATCAATATCTTACGTCATATTATTGCTCACCCTATGTATGCGGTTTTTGTGTGTATGAACATGTTGTGTACACAAGAGAATGTGTGTGTGTGTATCCAAACAAAAAAAAACTGTGAGAAAATGCTTTGTGTTCTTTTCCTTAGAGCTAAAATTTATTGGGGGATTCTCACATAACTTCAGTGTGGTCCAATAAAACTTAAAAAAAAAATTGTCCCAGGCTGGTAAAAGGAGTCCATGGATAAAAGCATTTTCAAATGAAACAACATGAGTTCAAACCCTAGAGTCCAGATGGAGGAAGGAGAGATGTGATTTTCATAGTCCTGCAGAAGTGTGCATATGCACACACACACACGTACACACACACACGTACACACGTGCACACACAAATAACACCTTTTTAAAAAATCTTCTTTTCACAAAGAGCAGGCAAAAAAACTTGTTTGAAATCAATTGTGCTAGCTAGTTTTATGTCAGCTTGACACAAACAAGAATAATGTTGGAAACGGGAACCTCCCTTATCAAAATGCCCTCACTAGACACATCTGTAAGCAAACTTGTGGTTCATGTCCTTGATTGATGATTAATATAGGAGGACCTAGCTCACTATGGCAGTGCCACCCCTGTATCGGTGGTTCTGGGGGCTTTTATAAAGCAGGGTAACCAAGCCATTAAGGAGAAAATCAGTAATCAGCCTTCCCCATGGCTTCTGCACCAGGCCCTGCCTCCAGGTTCTTGCCCTGTTCCAGTTCCTCCTATGATGTCCTCCAAGGATGGAGTATGATGTGAAACCATTAGCTTAAAGAAACTCTTTCCTCCCAAAGCTGGTTTTGGTTGTGGTTTCTAATCATAGCAAAAGGAACCCGAAGATGTGATATTTCGGTTACTGTAAACAGAAAATCATAGCAACAACAAATAGTTGAGGTGTAAAACCATTCTGGTGCTGAGGTTTCTGCTGCTCCCTGGTTCTGCAATATAGGACTCCAGTCTCTCCCATGGGGCCGCCGGCTCCTGAGCAGCTGGAAGAGGAAGTATGACAGAAGAGCACAGAAGGGAGGAAGGTGTGGGAAGCCATGCCCTGAAAAGACAATCATGACTCTGATGACACGCCTTTGGATAATCTCTTCCCAACTCAGTTCCTCGAATGCTTTCTGACTATTTAGGCAGAAAAAAAAAAAAAGGAAATAAATCTTGATGACTAGTAAGAGCATTTACCTGATAGTATGTGGCACTTATCAGCATGGCGAAGCACAGTAAAAGGCACCCTGGACCCATCCCTGCTCTGTGTTCTTTGAGTCAAAGAAATTTGGCTAAAAACATTATATTAATACTGGGACTATAGACTACACTCCTAATTTATTACATGTGACCATACTAAAAAATAATCCCATGAAGAGAACTCAGTATCCCAGCCCAGAAATCTATATGTGAAAAAACATTTTGGATAGTATTACAGTTTCTTTGCCTACTAAATTAAGCGCACTGGCGATCTTGCAGAGTGCTTTTCTCCTACAACAGGCTCACATGGCGGCACTTCTCTCTCCATCTCTAACCTGAACTCCATGTGCATCTCTACTTAAAGAGAAATTTAGAGAAACTACAAGACACAAAGGAACATGGTTACCTTAAAACTAACCTGACATTTCATTCAGAGTAGGTTCTGGGTCTGTATCAATTATGTATGTGTATATGTGTGTATCATTTATCTCTATCATCTATCTATCTATTTATCTATCTATCTACCTACCTACCTATCTATCATCTTATGCATTCATCTATCTATCATTTGTCTACTTGCATGACTTTCTACTTTCTACACACAGATAAGTAGGTGGATATATATGAAGATATAAACATCCAGTGTGCACATGTTACAAATGAGAACATGTTCTTTAGAGAAATGTTTTACCTCAGATCAAAGAAACATATGGCTTGTAGATTAAAGATAAAACTTACCTGTGAAATGAATAATGTAATAACCATAAATATAGTCTTTCATAATAAGTATAACCAGCACTTTCATTATACATACTCATATGCTGTTAACTTATCCCAAAGTCTGACCTGTTGCTTCTGTTTATTATAATGTTGTAGGAGTAGTAAATCAAGAAAATAGTTCTTCGGGTTTTTAAGACTTGGTACTTAAAAGTAAAAAAAAAAAAAAAAAAAAAAAAAAAACACCACTCACTCAAAGCAGGCATACACTTTAAAATAATGGAATTGATACTTGAAAGTACAAAATGAATCACTGTATGAAATATGAGAGCAGTATGGAAGGCCACGACACATGTGGGAAATTGTTAAGGAGACCCTAGTGAAGTGGATGAGGGTCTGCCCCCGAGTCTAGCATGTTAGTGAGACTGAAGGGACAGAGGATGACAAGTCCCTCTTATGAACAGAGAGGATTATCTAGCTTCTCAGAGTCTTCTACATCAAAGTAGAATGGTTCAAGCGTAATCCTATAGAAAATAGAAGGGCATAGGCTATTGCCATTACTCATTAGATAATGTGTTGGTCATGTAAATGTGAGAACCTGAGTTTGAATCCCCAGAACTCACACTTTAAACAACATTCAGTAGCACACTTCTACAATCTTAGCACCCCAGTGGAAAGAGATGGGAGGCAGAAACAAGAGAACCCCCAGATATTCACCAGCCAGCTAGTCTTGTATATGTAGTAGGAAAATTTATAGCGATTCTGTCTCAAATAAGTTTCAAGGTGAGGTTAGACAACTGAGGTTGTCCTCTGACCTCTGTGTGTATCCATGCATACACACACACACACACATACACACACACATACACACACATACACACACACATACACACATACACACACATACACACACATACACACACATACACACACATACACACACATACACACATACACACACATACACACACACATACACACATACACACACATACACACACATACACACACACATACACACACATACACACACATACACACATACACACACATATACA
>NC_022011.1:77514536-77515623 GCF_000317375.1 Microtus ochrogaster | reverse complement strand
ACACACATACACACACATACACACACATACACACACATACACACACACACACACATACACACACACACACATACACACACACATTAAATAAAAAGCAAAGGGTGTTTCAAATTCTGAGGAAACTGAGGGACAATGTTAAGGATTGATTCATGCCTTCTGAACCGTCAAATAGCAAGCAAGGTTATGGAGAAGATTTTCTACAAGTTTCTATATTTTATAAGTGAGGTGAGAGTCTGTCACATGCAACCACTGTGTCATTGTATACAGGAGGCTTGGGTATCCTCAGACTTTGACAGTTCTTTGGTGAACAATCTCCTGAGTCAACAGGAGACAGTAATGTAGGTATACACCTGTGACCTCACCATTCAGATCAGAGTATGGACCAATCACACTGTTCACTTCTAGCCTTACTCCAAGTTGGTCCTCTGCACCATCCCTCAAAGGGAAGCATGTTCTCATGTTAATTACCACCCAGTAGTGGATTTACGACTACTGCATAACACAGAATCAGTTAACACTTGACTGAAGTGTCGGGTTTATTTTTCCTCAATGTTATATCTGAGAGATTAATTTGTCGTAATGTGTGACAGTTAGCTAAGACTATAAAATGCTGCTCTCTCCTCTGAGAAGTTCTTCCTGATGACTGTGTATTATACCCTTGGACAACAACACTTCTATCTATTTCATGTGTCCCTGTTGGTAATGACAGGAGTTGTTTTCACTTGGGGACTATTATGCATGAAGCTCCTTACTAACATTATTGCAGATGTCTGCTTTTGGACAAAAGCACTAATTTTTCTCAAGTAAAGTATACACAGGAGGAAAATTTCTCAGTCATTGAGTGTATGTGATTTTAACACTTAATTCTACCTATTAGCTTTCCAAATGCTTTTACATCTTTGTTTTTTTTTAATTTATTTATTTATTAAGGATTTCTGCCTCCTCCCCACCACCGCCTCCCATTTCCCTCCCCCTCCCCCCGATCAAGTCCCTCTCCCTCATCTGCTTGAAGAGCAATCAGGGTTCCCTGACCTGTGGGAAGTCCAAGGACCGCCCACCTCCATCCAGGTTTAGTAAGTTGAGCATC
>NC_022011.1:77512907-77513578 GCF_000317375.1 Microtus ochrogaster | reverse complement strand
GGGGGAGGCGGAGATCCTTAATTGAATAATAAAATTTAATAAAAAAAATAAAAAAAATAAAAAAAATATGGCTGCTTTTTGCTTGTTAATAGGAAATGTTACATACATTGGTATGCTGAAAAATTTGGGTCAATTTGACAAAAAAATAAAGTCATCTGAGGTGAGGCAACGGCAATGGAGAAATTGTCTCCATAAGATTAGGCTGCAGGCCAACCTGTAGGGCATTTTCTTAATTGGTGACTGGTGGAAAAGAGGCAAGCCCATTATGGGTAGTGCTCCACCTGGTCTGGTGGAAGAAACCAGGCTCAACAAGCCACAATGAGCAAGATAGTAAGGGGAACCCCTCCATTGATTCTGCATTAGTTCCTGCCTCCAGGTTCCTTCCCTGTTTGAGTTTCTATCCTGACTTCACTTAATGGACAACCATATAGAAGCGTTAGCCAGATAATCAAACCCTTTTCTCCCTAACTGACTTTAAGTAATGGTGTTTTATCTTTGTAATAGTAACCCTAATTAAGATATTTTGAAAACAGTTCTCAGCATCTGAATTGCATCAAATCCATAACTCAAATGCTGCTGCTTCTTCTTCTTCTTCTTCTTCTTCTTCTTCTTCTTCTTCTTCTTCTTCTTCTTCTTCTTCTTCTTCTTCTTCTTCTTCTTCTCTTCCTCCT
>NC_022011.1:77510346-77512807 GCF_000317375.1 Microtus ochrogaster | reverse complement strand
CTGGTCTTGAGCTCCTGTGTCCTAAAGAGCTTCTTCTCTGTAAGATGGAATGCAACCTCCCTTCAGAAAACCTTATGTTTTAACAAGCTTCCCTTCAGGATTAATGGTTTTATCTGGGAAGAAAGTTATACACAATTCTGACAACTGGATATCTTTAATTACAGAACTAAGAAGCAACAGTAGCCAAAGTTTTGTGGGTTGAGGACAACTTGGTCTACATTATGAGGCTCTATATTTTTAAAAAATATTATGGACATTACAGAAATAACACTACACAGATACAGCCATCTGACATTTGATGAAGAGACTACAAAAGTTGTAAATACCTATTAATAACTGGCACTGCAAAACTGGATACAGAAAAGACTGAAAATAGATTCTCTCTCTCTCTCTCTCTCTCTCTCTCTCTCTCTCTCTCTCTCTCTCTCGGAAATCAATTAAAATGAATCAAAGATCAATCTGAAACTTTAAATCTTGAAACAAGTAGAGGAAGAAGCAGGGGATGTGCTGAAAATATAGGCATAAGCAATGGGCTTCAGAAGATAATCTCCCAAATGACAAATGGAATTACATCAAATTACAACCCCTCTACATCCAAAGGAGCCAATTAGCAGAGTGAAGCAACAGCACACACAGTGGGAGAAATCATTTCCAGCTTTCAACCAACAAAAGATTTATTTTCAGTTATATAAAGAATTAAAAAATTATGCACCATAGCAACACATAATCTAATCAATAAATGGTCAAATAAAACAGACAGCTCACAAAGGAAGTACAAGTAGTCAATTAATAAACGAAAATAATGTTCAACATCTTTAGCCATCAGGGAACTACAATGGAATTTCCTACATTGAGATTTGTGTCCTACTCCAGGCAGAAATATTATCATAATAAAAAAGCAAGCAAACCCAGTTTTATCCCATGGGATAAAACCGGACTTACATAGCAGACAATGAGGACTACTGAGAACTCAAGAACAATGGCAATGGGTTTTTGATCCTACTGCACATACTGGCTTTTGGGGAGCCTAGGCAGTTTGGATGCTCAACTTACTAAACCTGGATGGAGGTGGGCGGTCCTTGGACTCCCCACAGGTCGTGGAACCCTGATTGCTCTTCAAGCTGATGAGGGAGAGGGACTTGATCGGGGAAGGGGGAGGGAGATGGGAGGCGGTGGGGGGGGGGGGAGGCGGAGATCCTTAATTGAATAATAAAATTTAATAAAAAAAAGAAAAAAAAATAAAAAATAAAAAAGCAAGCAAGCAAACACAGAAAAATAAACTGTTGGTTAAGGTTTGTGTTTTGGAGCAATGGGTCTTTATAAGCATATAAAGCCTATGATAATGTAAACTAGTATAGACATTAGGAAAATCATAAAATAATCAACAAAAAAAAGAAAAGAAAACACCATATAACTTAGTTTTACCTCCTTCTGGTATATACCCAAAGGAATAAAATTCAACCTACAAAAAAGGTACCTGCTTATTTATGTTTATTGCACACTAGACAAGTTATAAAATCAACCTAGATGTGTGTCAATGGCAACAATCTACTCTCCCCCCTTTCTCTCATACACACACACACACACACACACACACACACACACAAACACACACACAATACAATAATATTAGGCATAATGAATGAAATCACCTTGCAATTTTGTTACTTTCTTAATTGCTGCAACAAAATATCTGATGAATGATTGTAGGGAAGGAGGGATTGTTTTATTTCAGTTTTCAAGGATATGGTCAATCATGGTTGGTAAAAGCACAGAGGCTAGAGTTTGAAAAAGCTGGTCACAGTGTATCTGCTGACTGGAAAGTAGAAATCCCTCAATACAGAGCCCAGCTTGCTTTTTTCTTTCCATTCAATTCTGGGCCCCAGCTCAAGCTGGCAACCACATGCAATGTGGTTCTTTCCATTCCAATTAACCCAAGCTGGGCGTTCCCTAATAGACATACCTAGAGGGTTTTGTCTCCATGGTTATTCTAATGAAAAATCAATATTAACCATCATTCATTGTCTGCAGGGAAGTAAATGAAGTTGGAGATATCCAGGATGATGAAATAATCTAGAATCAGAAAAATAAGTGTCATATATTTTTTTCCACAAGTGAAATCTGGAAAAGCATAGACCATGAAAGTTGTAGAGTGCTTATTGAGCAAGAGGAAGATGATCATGGGAAGGAGGATGCATCCAAGAGAATGATCACAAAACAGTATACACAGGTACAAAAAGTCTTAATGAAGATCATTATTTTATACAATTCATAAGAGTGCATTAAAGGATTTGTGAGTTCTGCACAAACTAGAGAATTAAATGTTAAATATTTCCCATAGAAGGGGAGAATTTTCCACTAACACCAGCAGTTCTTGAGTTCTTGTTCTCTCTCTCTCTCTCTCTCTCTCTCTCTCTCACACACACACACACACACACACACACACACACACACACGCACA
>NC_022011.1:77503505-77510246 GCF_000317375.1 Microtus ochrogaster | reverse complement strand
CTCTCTCTCTCTCACACACACACACACACACACACACACACACACACACACGCACACACGCACACTTTCATTTCCATCTTGACTCTATCTTCGGACACAGCACAATAAGCCATGGTACCGAGGGTGTGAGAATGAACTGCTTAGGCTTCTCTTATTTTCTAGTTTTTAAAGCACCAAATTAAAACTATTTTACTCACCAGCAACATCACAGCATGTTGTTAGTTCCCTTCAAAAACTGTTCTACTATATCTCTGGTGGAAGTCCCCTGGTCCACCAGAGGCTACTCCAGCCCCTAGATATCCAGCTCACATCTCCAGTGGAGGCCGTCTATTTCACCAGAGGCCATACCGGCACCCAGATCCTCAGCCAAGAACCCACCCACTCTTGGACCACCAACACTCCACCAGACCCACCCAATTTAACCCCTACGGCCTCTCCTCTCCTTGTTATCCTGTCCTGCTCACAGGTCCGGTGTTAGTCTGCTTCCAGAGGCCATGCCAGTACCCAGAACCACAGAAGTCCCCGACTAGATCAGAGGCCATTCCAACTGCTGAATCTCTATCCCTCAACTATGGTGAAGACCTTCTACACACCTATAGGCCACTCCAACAAATGGACCAGAGAGGAAACAGAAACCATGGAACAAGATACTAATCCAACAAAGACAAACTCAGAAATCCACATCTGGAACTATAATCACCCCAAACCCAGATGCCTAAATGCCAGTGTAAGAACAACAACCAGGGCAGTATGTCACCACCAGAGAGCCTCATTCTACTACAGCAAGTCCTGCATATTCCAACAGAGGAAGCCTAAGAAATTGATCATTAAAACAACTTTATACAGTTGATAGAGGCCCTTAAAGAGGAACTCACAGAGATCTGCCTGCCTCTGCCTCACAAGTGCTGGGATTAAATGTATCATTGCCACCCAGTTTACATTTCAATTCTTTTTTTTTAAATCTCTTTAAAAATCTAAAGTATCTTTTATTTTTTTTTCTTTCTTTCTTTCTTTCTTTCTTTCTTTCTTTCTTTCTTTCTTTAAGATTTCTGTCTTTCAATTCTTAATGGAGACTTTAATCCCAGAAAGGCTGGGCAGATGTCCTACAGACTCTAAGAGAATATAGATGCCAGACCAAACTACTACAACCAGCAAAGCTTTCAAACACAATAGATGGAGAAAACAAGATATTCTATGTAAACTCAATTTTAAACAATGTCTACCCACAAATACAGACCTACAGAAGGTACTAGAAGGAAATCTCTACCCAAAGAAAGTTAACTCACTCCACCCACAAAAATACAGACAATAGATGTTCTCATACAAGCAAAACCCAAAAAGAGAAACACACACACACACACACACACACACACACAGAGAGAGAGAGAGAGAGAGAGAGAGAGAGAGAGAGAGAGAGAGAGAGAGAGAGAGAGGGGCACATTACTACCAACAATAATATAACAAGAGGAAAGATCAATCATTGATCATTGATATCTCCCAGTATATATGGATTCAATTTCCCATTAAAAAGAAACAGAATAACAGAAAGGATGTGAAAACAGGATCCATCCTTCTACTGCAAACAAGAAACTCACCTCATCATCAAAGATAGACATTACCTCAGAGGAAAAGATTGGAAAAAGATTTTCCCAGCAAATGAGCTTAAAAAAAAAAAAAGAAAGTCTGGTGTAGTCTTACAAAATAGATTTCAAAATAAAGTTAATCAAAAGAGACAGAGAAGGACTCTTCAAACTCATCAAAGGAAAAGCCAACCAAATGATTTTGGAATTTCAGTATTTTCTGAGTTACCTTCAAAACTCTCAAAAAAATACTTCTCAAATTATTCCACTAAATGGAAACAGGAGGAATATGGCTAACTTCATTTTGTGAGGCCATAGTCACCTTGATAAGGAGACCACACAAAGACTCAACAAAGAGAGAGAATTACATACTAATTTTCCTCCTGAACTTTGATGCAAAAATACTCAATAAAGTACTCACAAAAGAAATTCAACGACATATCAAAAAAATCATTCACCATGATGAAATAGACTTAATTCCAGAGATGCAGTGATGGCTCAATATATGAAAAAAATGAAGTCCATCATATAAAAAAAGCTGAAAATAAAACCAACCAGATAGTCATTTCATTAGAAGCTGATAACACTTGACAAAATTAACACCCCTTTCATGATAAAATTCTGGGAGAAATCAGGGATACTAGTTACATACCTAAACATAATAAAAGCAATATATAGCAAGTAGATTGGCAACATCAAATTAAATGGACATAAATTCAGAGCAATTCCACTAAAATCAGGAAGAAGACAGGACTATCCACTCTGGCCACATCTATTCAAAACAGTACTTGATGTTTAAACTAGAACAGTAATAAAACTAAAGGGGATACAAATTTGAAAGGAAGAAGTCAAAATATCACTAATTGCTGATGATATGATAGTATCCATAAGCAACCCTCAAAATTCTACCAGGACATTTCTACAGCTGATAAATGCCTAGAGTGAAGTGACTAGATACGAAATTAACAAAACAAAACAAAACAAAACCTTCAGCCAGCCAACCAACCATATAAACATGAACACAATAAAGCAAGAAACAGTAACCCTCCTATATACAAATGACAGACAAGCTTAGAAAGAAATTAGGGAAACACCCTCCTCAAACACCACGTATATTATAAAATATCATGGTTTAACTCTAACCAAGCAAGTGAAAGACCTGTAAGACAAGAACTTTAAACCTTTAAAGAAAAGAAATTGAAGATGATATCAGAAGATGGAACGATCTTCCATGCTCATGGGTCTGTAGGATTAACATGGAAGTTAGAGCTAATAGGCCAAGCAGTGATTTAATTAATACAGTTTCCTTGTGATAATTTTGGGAGTCTGGGTGGCTAGAAAACAAACAAGCAGCCTCCTACCACAGTTTCTGTATCTGTTATCTAATATTGTTGACACTAGTTACATTTTATAATGTCGCAAATACTAGCATATTAAATAAATTATATTTTAGTCTTGTTTATTTAATTTATGACTACATATGTCAAATATTGTGACATTGAAAAGCATATTATTCTAGCTGGGAGGAATGAAGGTGTGGAAAACTGCCATCAGGGTCTATTGTATGAGATGAGAGAAGAACCTACATTCAATTTTTAAAAAATTAAAAAGGTGGAAAGAGAACAGAAATTCTGGCTACAATATATTCTGCACAGTTGCAGACATTCAAGGGTATGCTGTATCCACAGATACAGCTTCTCTACTTCAGGTCTCAATACCCATGCATGCACATATACATACACACACACACACACACACACACACACACACACAGAGAGAGAGAGAGAGAGACAGAGAGACAGAGACAGAGACAGAGAGACAGAGACAGAGACAGGGAAAGAGAGAGACAGAAAGTCTTCATTATAAATCTAGTTTGTATTTTGCATACAAAACTCCAGACTAAACAGATAAACATGAAACTTACCAACTTTGTGTATCTTTTTCTACATATATGTATATATATATATGTCTATTACTAAAGATTTGTAATGTACTTTTCTAAATTAGAATTTTACATAGTATGAGTTTCTCTACAGTTGCCATAGTATAACCCACAGTATTTATTTTAAATGCATATTGGACTGCCTAGTCAACACCTTGTAACTTATTATTGTTAAGAGCTGGGAGCATGGTGGTGCATTTTTAATAAGCCCTCTGAGCACATAAATTTTGGGAGCCACTTTTCTGCTCTTGGTGTTATGTGGGGGAGGGCTCATTGATTTGCTTGGCTAGTGAAGGGAATGCTGGGGTGAGAATCGGGAAGTGCTGCTTTGCACTTGGGAGCTGAGCAGAGTTGAGTCATTTGTTCTTTCTCAGCATAGGCATAGCCATTTATAAAATGGGAAGGGTATTCCCCTGTACCTGTGGGGCCTGATTCATTTAATGGGATAGAATAGCTCTGCAAAGTGGAATGTCTTTTGGGAACATAGATGTCAAGTGTTAATTTTCATTGATATTCAAAAATACTGAGTTGTAGTCTACAGCTTAACTGGCATATAGAAACCTTTGAAAGTCTAGAATATTATCATTGCAGAATGGAGTACGCTGGGTCTGAGAAAGTCTGGGTACAGTTTATTTCATGAGGTGACACAGTAGCTAAAACTTTGCTCAAAATATTTTAAATTTTCTATTCTGAGCACCTTGTATTAATTCAGTGGGTCAGAATAAATTATGGGTGGCATGAACATGATTGATAATAAGGATATTAATTATATTCCCAAATCACAGCACCTGCTTTTAGTCTCTAAAGAATAGAATAATTTTCTGAGCCAGCAATATCTATCAAAGTGATGGCAAAAACACAGTATACAGATATATTCTGCCCCTATTGAAATTTAAAGACTCTGATAAAATCCTGTAAGACATTCAGGACCATCTGGAAATACAGTGTATTAAAAAGACAATTACGCTGACACTTTCCTTTGAAACTTTCACAAAGTTGCCAAATTTAGGAGAATCTGGAAGTGATGTCAAGGATACACTGTCAATGGGAGTTACTTGCCTGCCAAAAGTCCTCCTCCTGACTTTTAATATTCTGTTGCTTTTAGAGGAGGTCACTGACTACTTTGACTTAGAAGAGAAAGAAACATTTACATTAGTTAGTGCTTTTCCTGTACAGTATCTGGATAAAGCTTGTTAAAGACAACCACACGGACAGCTAAGCCCACAGCTGCAGTTCAGGGTGGGGTCAGCTGATGTCTTTGGGAACATGGATAGGGCAAATGTCAAAAATCTTGTTTCTCCCATCGGGATATTATGAGTCAACTAATTTCATGACATTGATGTATACATAACATTTAAAGTTACAAATACTAGCTTTAATGGGAGCTCTAAAACAAGTCAACTCAGATGTCTTCAGATAGCGATGCATGGTTAGTCAGCATAAGCATGTGTCTTCTGAAGAGACGGACATTTGAAAACCAGAACATAAAAAACTGAGGCCCATAAAAACCATTTTTTTGAGTCTAGAATCCACATTTCAATGCAGTTCCACTCACAGTCAATTTTGCTTTGAATCACAAGTGAAGATAATGATGCTTTAATATGCTTTTAAATCATTTATATATTTCTTAAACTTAGATTTCAAGAAAGAACATTTGCATATTTTCTTTCAAAAGATCCAATTTATGACTTTGATTCATATAGATGTGTGAGAAGAGGAATTGTTGCTTAACACTTTAAATTTTTTAAATGCTTGGTTTGCATTTCTAGTTTGTATTGTGCTTATTTTAAAACTGCTATTAATATGCTGTATTTTCTATCTATAAATATGATACTTTCCAATAATTAATATAAATACATACAGTTATGTAGAAATTTAGTCATATTTTAAGGCCTAAGTGACTAATAGATAAATTTTTGCTTTTCTTTTTGGTATGGCTTTCAAAAGTTAACTGGTTAAATTATTTCTTTAGTATCATGATTTTTAAGGATAATTAACCAACTGAATTCTGGGATTTTTATTGAAATTAATTCTTGAGTGCTAGCTAGGATTCCATATGGCTGGAATATTTAATAGGCAGTATGGAAAATGCAATAGGTGAGGCTAGCTGACTCGAAAGACATTAAGCAACTTATAAAGCCTTTGACATTCTGGCAATAACGCGCAAACCTTGTGAAATGCTTCTCCATGTTAAATCCCGCTGGTAAATTGTTAAAACTCATAAGCATATGCTCTCACCTTTAAACAGGAAAGACAGCTCACATAAATGTCGGGCCCTAAATAAGTTAAATTTGTAACCAGATGTTATAACAGTCTATAAAAATATGCTCTCAAGCATCTAAGAGCCAGGGCATTAAGGACGCGGTCACCTTCTGCTCTGCTGGTGGTTTTACCTCACATGAATATCATGGAAAACAGGTATTGCAGAAAAACAGTTACAAAATATTGCAAAAGAACTAATGTAGGAATGGAAAATGGATAGCTCAGAAATGTTCTCCAAGACAACCAACAATGTCTTAAAAGCCCCAAAATACATATTTAATAAGCAGTAACCAAAATCAATAGTTTGTTTTATGAAATACAGTTCCTGTATCTTTCCCTAAAGTCCCTTGCCATTAAGTCATTGCTAATAATTTAAGTTTGTATTTTTAGAACATTTCCTTTTTAAATGTATATTATCATTATCCAAATCCCCCAGCACAGGCAGAGAAAATTCATAAGTGTGACTAAGAGAAAGTGCCATCTTTTTTACCCTACAAACTGACCAGTTATAAACATCTCATACTTCGTATTTACAAGGACATTCTTTTCAGTAACCATATCATAAACATAATGAGAAATTGTTGGTTGTATGACATTTAAAAGGACTGTGTATGATATAGTCTTTATTTTTTTTACATAAAATGGCATAGAATTGATGAAATTTATTTATTACAATAAAGAGACTAGTATTCAATAGTGCACTATCTTCTCTAAAATAAAAGTTATATGGATTTTAAAAAGTTTATGGATACTCAGCTGTAGAGAGAGCCCGCCCTTTGGGGGCGGGACGGCCTTCTTCCTGTCTATAAATTGGGGTGCACAAACGCTGGTAACCCCTTCTTCCTGTCTCCTATTTCTGGGCATCGCGGGAACTTCGGTTGCGTGAGTGTGCTATTTATATTAAAGTTGCTTTTATTTTATACCAATTGGCCTGTATTAATTCGATCCGCCTTCACT
>NC_022011.1:77497510-77500350 GCF_000317375.1 Microtus ochrogaster | reverse complement strand
GGGAGGAGGAGGAGGAGGGAAATGGGAGGCTGGGAGGAGGGGGAAACTTTTTTTTTTTCCTTTTCTCAATAAAAAAAAATGAAAAAAAAAACCATCCAAAGACATATTATATCAAAAAAGATTGCACATAATTTACATGCACATAGATAATATATGGAAGAATTACTATTCCTTGACAAGGAACAAGATGACAGGAAGAAAGTTAAAGGAAGGACTGCATACATTATGTGTCAAGTTAGAGTGGAAATATTGTAACACAGATTGTCATTCAAAAATAAATAGGGTGAAATGATGTGGAATGTCCTTCTGTATATGTGTTGCTTTTATTAGTTAATAAATAAAGCTGTTTCGGCAGTGGCTTAGCATAATGAAGCTAGGTGGAAAAACTAAACTGAATGCAGAGAGAAAGAGGGCAGAATCAATGAGACACCATGTAGCTACCAGAGACAGATGCCTCCACTGGAGCCCACCGAAAATTTGCCAGGAAGCCCCACCTCATGGTCATGCACAGATTAATGGAGATGGGTTAGTTTAGGATAAGAGAGCTATCTAGAAATATGCTTAAGCTATTGGTTAAACAGTATTAGAATTAATATAGCTTTCTGTGTGATTATTTCAAGAGTCTGGGCAGCCGGAAAACGAACAAACAGCCTCCCTCAACAGAGAAAGCTATGGCTAAAAACTGATCTTTATAAAATTGCTGCTCAAAATAATAGTTGAACCACTAGGCTTAATAAATAACTAACAAATAGAGTGTTAAAGGTATCTCTGATTATATCAAAGCTTCCATAAATAAACCCAGAATATGAGATCCTGTGGAATGGTCAAGAGGCAAAACATTACGCAGAGTTCATATGACAAAGACTGTGCCTTGTCAAATAAGTTTAGAAGGTTCCAGTTTAAAATATAATAAGTAAAGCCAGTTTGTAGTTTATTATATATATATAATTTTGTAATATAGATTTTATAAATTATATATAATATATTCAATGAATATAACTTTTTTCTATTATGTTAAAATTGCTTCCATAGACCTCATATATATAAAGAATCAATTTTAATATAATAATAGAAAAAAGCTATATTTATTGAATTAACTTATTTTAAAGGTAAATAGTAGAAGAGTAACTTATTTCTGAAGGCATCATACTTAAAAAAATTCTAAGTATAACCAGTGTGAAAGGTTCAATTATCTGTATATAAATGTTTTACTTGTAGTCTGAGTATTTCAAATACATTTACAGCTATCTTTAGATATTTATAAACTTCTTCTTATTGTATCTAACCACCATTAAAATATCCCTACTTAGTAACTAATACATTTCTGAAAATATTTGTTTTCAATGTGTCTTAGCTTGGAAAGAGCAATGAAGAACAAAAATATGAGCCTTGACTATAGCAAGAGATTCAATTAAAACATGTAGGAAAAGGTAGGGTGATATTTTTGTCAAGAAAGATACTCCTATCATTGATAACTAAATAAATAATTTGAAAGAATTACAAAGTGAAAAAATATTTGTGAGGATAATATTAATATTTATGGCTGAAAAATCAAAAAAGTGTCAACACACCTATGAAAAAGTAATATTCACCAACTGTGTATGCTAATATATTTCCTGGAAAAAAGACAGTATTATGTACAGATAGACAAGCAACAGGGTCAATGGTATAGTCATGCCACAATGCCTTCTGCAAGCAGGAAGGTGTCATCCTTTCTCTGCCTGCCTTATTTCTGCAATCTAGCATTTTATTGGGCAGAACCAAGAGAGGACCTATTGGAAACCAAGAAATGTAGTCTTTGGAGTTCCTGCTGAAACAGTATAAAGACTGAAATTACAGTTTAGAAATAATATCTTAATATATGCACATGTATGCGCTAAGATATTGAATAAAATATAAATATTTCATGATAATTTTACCATTCTCTATGAAATCATCCCATAATTTTACCACCCTCCGTTTAGCTTCATCACTGCTAATGTACACATCTCTGTGGAGGAAAAGTACAAAAGATTCTTGAGAGGTGAATGAACGCACCGTGATAATCACCGACTATTTAAAGGCCATTATTGAGAGGATGAAAATATTTTACTTTCATTATAATTGTGTTTTGTGCAAGCAAAATTTTAACAGGCAAATGAATGTAGATGAGAAGAAATTAGACACTGAAGGATATCAGTGAGGGGGATAATGAATATCTAACATATGCCAAATGAGAAAGAATAAAGGAAGACTAAGTGGTGAGAGATGGCACTAATGAGCAGCAGCCGTGAAGCATTTTTCATGATTTTCCTACTTTTGCAGGTGAAGCAGAAAAGTCCCTGGTTGTGATCAAGATGTCAGCTGGACTGTGGACCTCTTTGGCGCTCAATGGGGAGAGAGGACATCTCCCTGCAAGCTTGTCTTGTCAATGTTGGATGACCTCAGGTACTTGCTGCTGATTGACCAAAAATATAATTTCCTGACTATATTGGCATCTCTGGGTGGAGTTCACAGAACTGCTAAGGAATTGAGCAAGAGAATGACCCAAATGGAAGCCAATAATCAAGACCTAAGTTTGATACTCTGCACCTGTGCCCAGAGAAGATAAATGATCCCTTGAGTTCTCTGGCCGTCTAGTTCACTATTCAGAGTGAATGATCCTCCCTCAAAAGCAAAAGATGTAGAACAAGTATTGTAGACATCTGATTTCTGCTTAAACAACCATTTCTCAACAGAAGAAGTTCAAATGGCCAAAAGACACCTAAGGTCATGCTCAACTTCCTTAGCGATCAGGGAAATGCAAATCAAGACAACTTTAAGATACCATCTTACACCTGCCAGAATGGCTAAAATCAAAA
>NC_022011.1:77481486-77496505 GCF_000317375.1 Microtus ochrogaster | reverse complement strand
GGTGGCGGGGAGGAGGCGGAAATCCTCAATAAATAAATAAATTAAAAAAAAAAACAAAGTTTCTTGATATCTCTGACTTCCATTTGGGTCATTCTCTTGCTCAATTCCTTAGCAGTTCTGTGAACTCCATCCAGAGACGCCAATATAGTCAGGAAATTATCTTTATCAATTTGTGATTAAAATTTTTGCTATTACATTAATCAGATATCCAAGGAATATGTAGCACCATTGTTACAAAAACCCTTTAGTATGTAGACAGCTGCCTCCCAACTAGTACAGTATCGGAGTAACCTTCAGAGCCAAACCTAATGGAGCCGCTACAAACTACAGACCAAGTGTGCCCATGGGTGCAGATGCAAATCTCTAACAAAATATTTTTAATAACAGTGCAAAATTATGTAGCACTAAAAAATACTTTATGATAAAGTGGGGATCATCCTGGGAATGCAAACATTGTTAAATTAGTGAAAATCATTTCTAATGTTCACCACATTAATAAAACAGAGGAGAGAACTTATGATCAGTTAAATTAATATGGAGAGATGCTTACAAAATGCAAACAGCACTAGAGATTAAAAATGTTTGAAGCATACTTTAAAAACCAAAGACTTTTCAATTGGATGGAGGAAACCTACCACAACACTATGACTACTATTATGTTTTGTGGTGAAATACCTCATACAAATAGGTATAACACACGAGTCCTGGGATAGCCGCTCTTAGTTGGAGACCTATTTCTATCACCTCTGTTAAATATTTCAAGCCTTTCAACCTATTTGTGTCTTTGTCCTAGACAGCCTATTTTCAAGTGAAAGATAATTACTGTATCCAGCTCAAAATACAATGTTAAAGTTGAAATTAGTTCTCATCCTCACTAATCTCTTAGCCTGTGCAAGCATCAAATTGCACACTATGTATATGGCCTCTATCACATGCTGAGGCTTTGAAGACATCAAAGCAGATGGTTCTATTTCTGAATGACTGTAACTCTCGTGGTCTAATTTTTCTTGTTTTTAAAATGTTTCTATGGACATAATTCAATTGATGACATAAATTGCATATGAATAAGTAGAGAATAAACAGTGTGCTTTATTAACCATGTTTTGTGGAAAATGGATATTTATTATTAGTATTATATTACTGGGGCAGGTTAAAACAACAGGAGGCAGAAAAGAGACAGGAGCCTGACCTTCAACAGACAGGATTGTTTTTGTTGCCTCACAAACTAAAATTCAGCCTTTATCTTGGGGAAAATTAAAGAGTCTGCCAGAGGAAAGAAAAGTTGGCTTCAGCTCTTTACAGGACTGGGGTGAGGTGTCTTAGGAATATAGCATGTTTCTCTGCTACAGTCTCTTCTTTCTGAAGTTCTTTTCCAAGGCAAGACTGGCTGTACCAACAGATATTCCTAAAATGACCAAGAAGGTGGTTATCAGTGATCTTGTAGAAATCCTGTTTTAAGGGCAAAGCACTCTATTAACATTATCATTTTGTATTAGAGATAAGGCCTGGCTGGTCTGAAAAAATGCTTACAAACATAGGTTGTTCTCAAAGTAATGTCAGGTCTCCTGCCTCTGACTCCTGTGAACAGGAATTACAGGCATGTAACACTATGTATGCCAGGGGAACACAAGTGTTCTTAAGATGTATTTGTGACTTCTGAGAGCTAATAAAATTGTTGAATTACTTCAAATAAAATCTTCAGCTTAAAAGTTTAATATATGAGGGTGTGAGGTTCTACAGTAAATACAATAATTTTCCTTATTTCCCCAACATTTAAAAAAATATTATTGATAGTAATTACAACATTTTTCTCTCCCTTTTTCTCCCTCCAGACACTTCCACATTTTCCAAACTTTCTGAATTATGGGGAATTATTTCTAAAAATGTCCACCTTCCAATTTACTATTGTCTAACAAATTCCCCTTTGTGCAATAGGATATGATGCATTAGTTGTTTACTTTGTATAATTTTGCAACTGGAAGCAAAAATCAGAGGCATTCAGAAGATTGTATATATTTTACTTCAGCAAATATAAAAACTCATAGTGATTTTTTTTGCAGAATGTATTTTGTTAAGAAAGTTTAAACTTTTTAATATATGGTTTTCATTATAATGATTACATTAAACAATTGTCATTTTAATACTTCAGCTACCTCAAATTATTTTAGGTAAGGGAGCTATACTAATAAATATAATTAACTAAAAATTTTAATGACTTTTGATAACATCCAAATTACTTCATTACTTGATTAATATGTTCTTTTCTATCAGTTCATTATATATTTATATTTAATCATAGATTTCTTTGGGGGACTAGAATATTTCCAATTTCTTTTGTACTTTGCACTAAATGTAATTGATGGCTTTGTATATTTCAGCAAGAAGCTCAAGAAATGATGTAATCAATCTTTCATGGAAGCTATTTAGATTCAATATCTATGAATTGCTCATTTCTATAATAAGGTTATGACTATTAATTTCTTAATCTGTTTTTTTAAACTTTTGGTTTCTCTGTCGTGTGTGTATGTATACATTTCACTTGGTTTTGAGATTTCTATTTAATTGGTTATATTAATAGAGATCAAATTGTTATTTAACAATTGTGTTGATTCATTCACTTGATAAAGCTCAACAACAGCTTCAGTATAGAACTGATCATGAGAATCAATAATATACATACTTTTATTAAGATAAGTATATTTAACAAATGACTGTCCAATCACATAGGACTATATTGTTAGCTAGGAGAACATGCATGCACAATAGTCTATGTTTAGAGAAGCATATCTAACACAGCCAACTCCAGTCCATTTGAATATGAACATGAGATAAACTTGAAAAGAAAATGCATTATGCTACATGGGATCAATAAATTGCTCTAACTTTAATAATGGAAAGCATTCATGAACTGATGAAATAACTACATCAACAATCAGTTTGTGCCATTGATCAAAGTCAGAAATGCGACAACAGTGCAGAAGTTCTTTACCACCTTTCATATCTGTAAACATTCTAGTTTTACAAAGCTAGTGCATTTACAAGAAAATGTCAAATATTCAAACTAAAAAAATATACAAGTTAAAAGCTATTGGAACTGATTCAAATCTATAAATATTTATAATATACAATCTATTCTAACTTTCACATTTGCAAAGTTTAATGGAGATAGATAGTAGAAGATGTTGTTTTTTTTTGGTGGGGGGAAGGTGGTTAAATCAAATGACAGACAGTACAACACAGATGTGTACTGAAAATGTAATGAATGAACAAAGCAAATTATGTACAGCCATAATTTTTATTACCTTATTTTGTGTCAAAAAAACTTTCATGTACATAAAAAGAGTTCGGTGTAAATAAAGTTTTTAGGCAGTCATGAACTTCAGAAGGACGGGAAACGGGATGAGAGGTGTGTTTAACTGTAACTAGTTTATCTCAAAGAGGTAAAGGGGAAGAAGGGAAAAGAGAGAAACATGTAAAAATTTAAAATCCAGTCCACTAAAAAATGTTTAATACAATTATTTCTTTTGGGAAACAGATTCTTCTAGAAGGAGCTGAAAGGAGGAGAGAGAGAAAACTATGTAAATGAAATATATATAAAATTCTCAAAAATATTACTATAGCTCTGTAGTTGAGCTTGAAATCAGGGATGGTGACACCTTCAGAGGTTCTTTGATTGTACAGGTTGGTTTTGGCTATCCTGTTTTATTTGTTTTTCTATATGACGTTGAGTACTATTCTTTCAATAGCTGTTAAGAAGTGTGTTAGGATTTAATGGGAATTGCATTGAACCCATAGATTGCTTTTAGTAAAATGGCCATTTTTACTGTTAATCCTACTGATTCATGAGAAAGTGAAATCTTTCCATTTTCTGATATATCTTTATATTTTACTTCAAAGACTTGCTCAACTAATTATGTTCAGAGTAGCTTTATTTGTAATAGCCAGAACCTGGAAACAAACTAGATATTCCTCAGTCAAGGAACTGATAAGGAAAACGTGATACATTTACAGAATGGAGTCCTACTCAGCTGTTAAAAAACAGGAATTTTGTAGGCAAATGGATGGAACAAAAAAAAAATTATTTCAAATGAGGTAACCCATACCAAAAAAGACATAGTATGTACTCACTCATAAGTGGATATTAGTTGCAAAATAAAGGATAGTTATGTTGCCATCCACAGGTTTAGGGAGACTAGGTAACGAAAAGGGGTTCATGGTAGACACCCCGATCTCACAGAGAAAGGGAAATAGAAGAGATTTCGTGTATGACCGAGATGAGAACATGAACGATCATATTGTGGGGGGCGGAGGACTGCCGGAAAGTGGGGGGATTTTGTGGTCAGGTAAAAACCTCGTGGAAGGGAATTTCCCAGGATTCCACAAGGCTTCCCTCCTCTAAGACGCCTAGCAATAGCAGATGCAGCCTTAACTGGCCATCTCCTGTGACCAGATTCGGGCCTAGCCAGATTGTCGTTACAGAGGCTTTATCCAGCAGATGATGAAAATAGATGCAGACCCACAAAGCAAACATCGGGTGGGGTTTGGGGAATCCTGCAGAAGCTCAGGAGAAAGGATTGTAGGAGCCAGAGGGGTCAAGGACATTACAAGAAAACTCACAGAATCAACTAACGTGGGCTCACAGCCAGGGAACCAGCATGAGGCTCACCAAGGCACTCTGAATATTTGTTACAGTTGTGTAGCTTGGTCCTCTTTGTGGGACTCCTAACAGTGGGAACAGGGCCTATCTCTGGGACGATTATTGGCTTTTGGGACCCTACTCCTCAAACTTTGTGGACTTGTCCAGCTTTAATACATGGGGAGGTGTTTAGTGGTGCAGCAACCTGATATAGCCTGTTTTGTTGATACTCATGGGAAACCTGCCCTTTCCTAAACAGAAACAGAGGGAAAATTGGGGAGGGAACAGAGGGATGGCTGGGGAGGGACTGGGGGTGGGGAGGGGAAAGGGGAAACTGTAGCAGGAATGTGAAATATATAAATAAATAAATTTATTAAAAAAAGGCGATTCAACTATTGCATGTTCACAATGCATTCTTCTAGTGTACATAAATGAATATATGCACAGATACACACGCACACCCACATATACATCACAAATATATATTTATCTAGAGTAAATATACATGTGTATTTTTAAAATTGTTCTATAGGTATATTGCATTGAGCAAAATATTTTCCCTGTAACTTACTTTCTTTCTCATTGCATAATATCATAAAGATATTTTACACTGATTTATGTAAATTATTTAAACAAATGCATATGTTTTCTTTAATTCTTTTGGATAGGTATCACTTTTTATTGATTTATAACTCTATTAGCTTTCTATTACCTATTGAGGGACAGATAAAGATGAATGGCAATGTGAAAGAGATTAGATTTTTCTCTGAATAATAATTCATTTTTGTCCTATAACAATGCATATTTGGCTTCTGCTCAAAGTCTCAGAATTGTATTAGCTATTGATTATTTCTAATAGCTCATTATTGCTCACTGTCTGAAGAACATCTTTGAATCCAGTTCTTACATAAGTGGGCATTTTCTAAGGTAAATTTCTAAAATTTAAATACAAGACAGGACTTTATTTTCAACGTCCATGTATGTTTCTTATTATTCTTTTAAAAAAATATAAAGTTGAGACAATTTTTACATATGGGGGCATCTTAATAGTTACGGTAGTTTAGTGTTTTGAGAAAATTTTTGATAGCTTAAGTTTTTATTCAAACCCCTACCCATTTATTACCAAATGCAATATCTTAGAATTTCAAAATAATGAATGTCATAGCTGAAGTTTCCAATAGATTGGCATATTTATATTTCTCTTCAGGAAAAGATGAAAGAGAGGTGTGAAAATAATTGGAGAGAACTCATAGCCATGAGAAATTCAACATCAACAGAATGAAGTCAACAGTATGCTGAAAGCATTTACCCTGATTTCTATTACTTACCTATTGATGGACAGATAAAGATGAATGGCAGTGTGAACGAGATTAGATTTTTCTCTGAATAATAATTCATTTTTGCCCTACAGCAGCTCTTATTTGGCTTTTGCTCCAAGGTCTCAGAATTTTGTGTCTATGGAGAAGTGCTTATATATAAATTCAGAAAATAAGGCATTTTTATTCTTTTTAAAAGCAAGAAGGCCAGAAAGCCAATATCCATAAATCATATATTTTATTATTCACCTTAATAAAACACCTCCATTTTAGAGATTGTGGTTATATTCCCTTGCAGACTCAGTGATGTCTAAACTTACATTCTTCAGAGTTTCATTTTATATACTAATTTATGAGAAGGAGAGCAGAATTATCATTTACAATGTGTCAGTCTCAATGAAGTCCAGGGAACGGTATTTATCAACAGTGAAATCACGGTTTCTTTTTCTGCAGTCATTTAGCTTTCAAAATATACCTCAAAGACAGAAAAAAAATCATATTACACCATTTGGCATGCTTTTTAAATATTAATATTCTCTCCTGTTTATAAGACATCTTTACCTGGCTTCCCCTAAGTTTGGATGGCAGAGTTTGAAATTAGTAAATAGTCTTCCCAATTAGGCCAATAGTTAATTTTTCATGTTAATTGGGGATATGGTAAGCAGTTATACAACAACAATACATTATTAATTCATATTTCAGATGTAGATACAAGCTTAGTTCTTTTGATTTTCTAAATCCATTAGTCGACAATTTACATAATCTCACACAGTACTAGTCACAAGGCTTCTAAGTTTAATACACCATGCTAAGACTTGCTTATACAGTGACATGTATTAGTATTCTTTATTATTAGTTTGAATATAAGTGCAATTATTAACAAATTATAAAAATAATGTCTATACATTTAATAAAATTTCTTTAATAGTCAATCAAAAGTAGACTGCTGTAGTTTTTACAATATGGTGAATTCCATACTGGCCTTCAAGAAAGGGGAGCTATCTTGCTAACCAGATCCGTTAAAAAAAAATGATTGCTACAATTACTTGGACTTTATAGTAAATATCGGTATGTTGCTGAATTCACAAGTAGATTTTAGCAATTCAATATCTGCAAGTAATTACTTGTTCTTGAAATTCATCAACATCTATTAAAAATAGCCATCAGAAAAATACATTAACTAAGTCTTTGATTACTTCCATAGGGAGGTGCAAATGAAACTGGTGACTTTTCCCCCCATGTACTTAGACATAAAATCATTTGTCAACCACAAAATGTTAATTTATATTCCTGTGACAAATGACAGAATGCCTAAGTGATTATGCATATTAATCCATTTATCTAACTTGTTTGTCCATATGTGTTTTACCCTCATTCATAATGCACTTTGACAAGTAACCCTGTTTTGATTTGCTAAGAAGAAATTTGAGAAACAAATTTATACATTTTAATAATAGAAGCATAAATAAATATTAAGAATAATATTTCCTTTCCTAGTGCTTCGAATTCAGAGGGCTCTATACACTAAATGATGTGACGTGATATCTTCAAATCACGCACAAGTTACCCTGGTGAGTAGAATATCACCAGTTTTTTTCTATTATTTCTTCTTTTCTTTCCCTGTTGGTAATGTCTTTGTTGAGTTAAAGAACTCTCTGAAAAAAATATTGAAGTTATTTTAAAGTGTGGTATCAAGTTATCATTAATACTTGGTTTCATAACATAATATATATGTATTCAGGTGAAGGCTTTCTCATTTTATAAAAAACAAAACACTAGAAAGAACTGAAGATGGGTCAAGATCCAGCAGAGCAGTTTAGAGTTGTTATCTCCATTCACTATTCATAACCGACATTCTTTTCCTAAAGGACCTAGAAATCATTTTTGATATAATCGAAATACTTTTATACAGACCTCTCAAGCAGTACTTTTGACAAGACTAGCCAAGAAATAAATGTGAACATCGAACAATTGTGTGCCCTGCATTAGATACTCTAGAGAACACAGACAAATAGAGGTCACTTTCCTGGTACTAGAATATTTCTTTTTATTGAAAATTATCCCTCTGAGTAGGTTTAGAAGAAAGTTGAGAATTGTTGCATTTCAATTAAATCTCCATGATGAAAACAATTTTAGCTGATAGAACTTGCTCATAGTTCATAGTTTTTAATACTGAAAGAAACTTACAAATATTGTTTGATTTATATCCTGTAACAAATTTAAAATAATTTTTCCATCCAATTATTGATTAATAATATAGGCCTCCGAGATGACATAATGATGTTATTATATTTTTATAGATTTTATTAATAATCATTAAAATGATGACATCTCTTATTTAAGTTTATAGTTAACATGGCTTGTGTTCTTTGTGCTTTCACAAGAAGGAGATATAGATCTTTCCAACTGTGTGCAGCCTGACAGCTTAAAGCATCTTAGTTTCCACACTATCTTCTGCTTTACAGAGATGCCTGGGAGATATTCCATGGAGGATAAATAATTGTGTTTATAGGAACTTATTACAATTTAGTACCATCAGAGTGTGTGAGCATTACATGAAATGAACTCTACTGGCCTAAGGATCCACCTCCATGTTCTATATAGACCTAACAAGTGACAGCAGCCCTTATCTACCAAAGCTCAGGAAGAAATTAGACATGAAATTCGATATTAGTGCTATGATGACTTTCATTATGATCTCTCATATACTATTGTCTAGACACTGCTTTTTTAACTATCCAAAACCTAGAAGATAAACATTTGATAATGTACACTTGAGAAATATAAATAATAGAAATGTGTGTGCATACTAAAGAAAAGTTCATTTTTACTTAAAGAACAAAATGAACCAAATTTAACACTGGATAATTAGAAAGTATGAGGTAGAACCATATAAGAAGAGTGTGAGGTTGTTCATAGACTTGAGAATGGAGAATTGAAGGACATAATGCTTAAAATCCACAGGTAACAAACAAGCTATCGAGATTTAGAGAGTTCAGGTCTTAAAAATAAAGACCAATTTTTCTCAAGGCAAAAGCTTGAGAATGCATAAAATATTATTTTAAGATTTGGGAATGTCGCTTTATTTCAAATTCCTATTCAGCATCAGGTTTCCCAGAAGTAGGTCCTGTTGTTTAGTCAGAATAGATTTCCCGTTTAGCCAAAGAGAGAAGGGGAACTTCATTAGTCATATACTCAGTACGGAATTTGTGGAGGCACAAAAATGGGAGCCCATTTCCACCTTGTCTGAAGGTCAGAGAGTTGGAGGTTGCTCAAATGATTGGGAAGCCACAGGAACACAACCCCAGGAGGAAGAAAGGGAGACCACGTGTTCTTTTTTGGGGGGGATCATTTAAGTACCCTGGGGAGTGGTCCTGACCCCACCCCCAGGGAAGGGTCAGGACCTGGCCTGCTGGGATTTGAAGTCCAGACCAGGCCTGGGGGCTGGGATAGATACGAGGGACTGGGACCCACATTCCCAATCTAATGCTCCCAACCTAACAGGCATCCCCAAAGCTGGTTATCACAAACGAGATTGGATGAGGAGAATGGGTGAATCCAGAACTCAGGAACAGGATTCTGAATTTAGTAACTTTATCTAATGGTTTGGAATGGCAGTTAGTTCCTCTTGAATACTGGCTCTTTCCTGGGTTGTGTCATCTGTTCCAGAATATATCTTTGTTTGGTTCTATCTTCCTTTTTGTGATTTTGATATGCTTATTATCATTGTCCTCGCCGATGGAATCTTCAACTATGTCCATAAAGACTAGAAACTTTGTAAAGATCAGCTCTTAGTCTTCTTCTTCTCCTTGCTACTTCTTTTCCTTAATCTCCTTCCTCTTTCTTTCCCTTATTCTTCCCCTATTCTTCTACTTCTCCGTACCCTTTCACTTCACTTTTTCCTCTCACACACACACAAAAAAAAAGAACATGCAAAGGTAACATATTTGATTTAATTTTTTACCTTCAGATCCTCACCTGCCATGGATATCCAATTCGGAGTCCTGAGGGGAATACCGAGGCTGGTCCTCAATGCCCCCAATGTCCATGTAATTTTTTTTTGCTTGTGTTGGTTTATTATAGTAATGATCATGATATGAAAACTTATTTAGGTTAAGAAATATGTGCAATTGTTAGTATGTGTATATGTGTCCATATTGCAGCTTACTAACCATTCTATCATTTATAAATTATGTGATTCTATTTAGATATATATGTATATATATACTTGCTTGTAGAAAGGGTAAATTGATGCTGGGTGGACTTGGCAGTACAAGACTAATCCCAGCTACTCACAATGCTAAGATAGGAGATTCACAAAAGTGAAAGTCTTATCTGATGTACAGAACAAATTAAAATTTGGCCTAGGCTATCTAGTGAAAAATGTTTTAAAGTTAGTTAAAGGCTATCTTTGATGATCATACAGATCATGCAATCTCCTTTCTTAGCTCTCATCAGGAACATCAGCCTATTTGGCTTTAAAATACACAGAGCATCCTATTTCCATCCTGAAATGCTGAAAACAGTAAAAAAAAAAAAAAAAAAAAAAAAAAAGTACCACAACTTGAGGAATGTAGCAAAAACCCAATAACTCCATGTCAATGTCTTCAGATTCTTTTTAAATACTAATTTACTTTTTCATAAAATACATTTTGTCATATTTACCCATCCCCCAATTTCTCCCAGATCTTCAATACGTTCCTATGTACCCTCCTTTGTGTCCTTACCCACATTTCAAAAAAACAAACAAACAAACAAAACCAATAAAAATAGAAGATGAAAACCACAGGAGTTGCAAAAACTGAATAAAAGGAAGTCATTAAAATAAAACAAAGGGAAAACACCAAGACAAAACCAAAAGTGTGCACATTCACACACACACACACACACACACACACACACACACACACGTCTATTTTGTGAAGGCTGTCTACTCCTGGTTATAGCACATGCCCTGGAGTCTACTTAATACACCCAGTGATACTGCTTTGCAGAAAACTGATTTTCCCTTTCTCAACAGTTATCCGTTACAAATAGCACCTTCATGATGGGTGAGACTTTGTGTCCATATCCCCTAATCAATGCAGGGAGTTTTCCTGGTTTGAACCAGTGCAGGTCAAAAGAAATGTGTTCAAATTCTTAATTTTGCCACTTTCTCCAAAAGAACAGAGGGCAGATTGCCAACCCATTGCACGAAGAAGCCTCTGAAAGATTCAAGTAACAGGTATTAATATTATGCTGCTTGCCTCATTGATTGTTATAACTTGAAAATTTCTGTTTCTAAAACAACAAAAAATATTTGTAATGAACAGCCTATGTTCATTTAGTTGGACCTTAGAATCTTGTCAAAACTTTCCTTCATTTAACTGTAATTTATATTTAAAGTAAAGTAGCTATAATTCCGTTTCTTTTATATGATTTCTTTTATTTTTCCAGCAGTTGAGAGCATTAAACAAACTAAAGTTATCTTCAGAATGCATGGAAGAAGCATGAGACTGCAAGCCAAAAGCCAATATATGCTCTCAAGTTCTTAAATAATTACTTTTATTCATTGTTCTCTACACAATTCTCTTTGATCTCTCTTTGAAATTAAAGGAGATGGTTTGCAACATTTTCTAGAAAGCCAAGATCAACAGTTTTTACTTAGAAAGTAGACACACATCCAGTGCTCTCTGGGAACAGGCTTTGCAATGCATTCAATTGTATGAATAATTTAGAATTCTTACTTTTTGTTTCTCTGCAGGGAATTTTTCCTTTGCATAGGCACGAAGATGACCTTGATTCACTTTTCATAAATCTTCAGCATAGTTTAAGGGTTGCCTTTAAAACGTATGTCTCATCCCTCTTCCCTACATAACATTTTTAAAAACTGAACATCGTGACATCTTTAAAGTCCAGAAAAAACCCAATTGTATGATTTACTTGGGATCCAATTTCAAGCTTTGCTGCCGCCAGCCAAAGTCAAAGATAAGCAGGTTTGATCCTCAAATAATGAACAAAGAACATGAAATAATTTATAATGTATTCCTGCAGTACCTACTAGAATTTACCATAACAAAATGCTTCAATAGTTATGTTCTTATTTTAGCATTGTTATTTCCTAAAGCTCTTCAATATAAAACCAAGGAAAAGTATAAATACCTCATCAAAAAGAAATAAAATGTAAACATGTTTTATGTTAAACAGTATTTGATTCTAATTCTCTAGTCTCAAAATTTAGCAGATTACTCCATTAGGTTTAACCTATTCTATTAGTATACAAGTTACAACTGACATATTATTCACGTCCAACACTTGCTACTTTTTCTATAGATTATTTTTGCATGCTCTCAAAATGATGTGCTTCCTTACAGTTTTTAAGCATTATTCAAGTCTCCATTTACTATCTATTACAACACACAAAAATATGTTTAAATCCTGAAAAGGCATAGTGGGGTAGGGAGTAATTGACTTCTTTATGTATGAATTGAAATTACTGTACACTTTGCTCTTCTTTTCAGGAGGTGATGTGGTTTTACTGTGAATTCTTGGTAGCACTGTTTCACAAGAGCTTTTCAGTTAAGTAAATATATCTGTCTCTGATAAAACTATAAATATTTGGTTCTTGTTGCATTATCTCACAACACCAGCAGGGTGAATGATAATCCTAGATTTGAGGCAACATCACTGTGACTATTGTCTCTGGTAACTACAGTAACAAGAGGAACTCTGTAGAGAAGTAGAGGAGGTGAGGATAATAGGTTAAAGGCAAACTCTGCTGTAGATGAAGAGTCTCACTGTAGCTAATTTGTAAAAGGAGCAAAAAAAATAAAGGAAATAAATGATATAAATCTAGCTTCACTGTTATAATAAATCTTAAGTAAACAACACAGTAGCTAATGCATAGGAACATTTAGCATATTTCTTCACAGCCTCTAGAAAACAATTCTTACAAATTACTTCTCTAACTGCAGTTATAGATTGTGTATATTGAATATTTTTAAAAGTAATAACCCATTGCTCAGTTTTTAAGTCTCTTCTGTTGATATTGCAACATTCGTGTTTCAGAAGCTTGAAATATGAATTACTTCAAAGTATTTTCTACATTTTAAATTTTATAAGTCCTGCTCTGGAAAAACATGCCAAAATTATTTCGTGGATCTCAAGTCGGATTTTGCAATTTGCTTTTAAAACTTTACTTCACAAAACTCCTTTTACTTTGCTGTGAAACATTTATATTTAGTAAATGAACGTTAAAAGATTTTTCATTCCATGTGTTGTATTCCAACCTACACAGTGTGGACCAAAAATAGTGTTTATCACTTATACTTCAGCATTTCTTCTTCTAGCTTTCATCTTAGTTTTCACAGCATTAAAATAGTAACTCAAACCAAAACAAATTTAAAGAGTTTGTACTAGTCATGTCTCCATTGGGACAAAACACATAACAAAAGAAAATTCTGCAAGGAGAGAATGGATTGGGCATTTTTCAGAAGCGTGGTCCATTATTGCATGAAGGGTGTGTCTCAGGAGAGCAGCTCATGTCACAGAGTCACGTGGCAGAGAGACAATGTCCACACTCTCTTTTCTTCTACTTTTTCATTTTAACCTTTTCATTCCAGGTAGGTCACCAGCTTATAAAAGAGTGCCAGTCACAACTTTTTAACTAATGCCTTGGAAATACCCTTCTGTTAATGGCATGGCTGGAGTCTTCTAGAGACAATGTGTGCCTGCATTTGATATCACAGTATTTAACAGTGGATCCCAAGGTTAATATTTCTCTAGAAATTTCATTCTAGGGAAAGGGAAGGGCTAGAAGAAACCCTGATGCCATTCAAAGGAAGAATTTGCAACTAAAATGAAATTCTATACTGTTTTAAGGATCTTATTGGACCTTTCTGGATAAAAAAGCACAGACAGACAGTTGTAGTTAATGATTGCTGGGACCACACCTTCACTGTGACAGTTATACACACCTTCACACACAAACACACACACTCTTCACCAGCTCTCACTTAAATTTGTACCTCATGTCAGTATCAAAACAGTAGAACATGACATGCGGGAGGAAGGTCTCTGGACCCTCTTATTTCTTCTACTTTTCAATGTGGTCAATTTTAATACAACTCATTTCTCTGCTATTCGCTTATCTCTTTAATTGATGTATTAAGAACAGATGGCCACATTTATCTTTTTCAGGCAGCCTGGGCTTAGCCTTATATCTTAAAGTCTACAGTAACACTCATAGACACCAACTACATGATGAATTCAATTACATTGATGATCAATGATCACTCATCATATTTATAATATTTTATTGTCCAGTTGTATAACTGCAGTTGAAATATCTATCAAATGTCCAAGAGATCGGAATTTCATTCTAAAATAAATATTTAATCTTAGAGTTGTACATTTTTACATAAAAGTTGCATAGTTGATGTTCGGTACCAATCTCATGCTTTCTCTCATCCTCATTCCAATATTAATAATATTACAGTAGTATGGTGTTTTCATCACAAAGAGGAATGACACATTATCATTAACCAAACTCAAACTTAATCTGTATCTTAATTGTTCTTTCATTAGTATTTTCCTTTTTCTAGAATCCCATTGATAACAGCGATCACACTGAGAATGATGTATTCAATTAAGTCTTCAAATCAACTTCACCTGATCTAAATAAATATTTTTGTTCTTTTTTTTCTTTTTTTGCAAATTGGCATTGCTGGTTTTAAAAAGTTTCAGTCAATCGCTTTACTGAATGTCCCTTTATTTGGGATATTATATTTTCAATATGGGTAGATATTGGTGTTATATATTTGTTAGAATATTTTTTTCAGAGGTACAGCCTTCTGGTAACATGCTATGGGCATCTCATGCTAGCAACATAATTTGACTACTTGTTTAACAAAGTATTAGCCAAGGTCGGTTCAATGTGAAATTGCCTTTTGCCTCTTTTCCAGCAGTATTTTATGAAGGAAAGGTGCCAAGTATGGCCCACTTGTTAGGCAGAAACATGTTTAGGCTACATCTTCTAAAGAAGCAGGATCTAAAGCAATTATTTGGACAACTTCTTTTTTTTTGTTTT
>NC_022011.1:77471539-77481386 GCF_000317375.1 Microtus ochrogaster | reverse complement strand
AGCTGGTCTCGAACTCACAGAGATCCGCCTGCCTCTGCCTCCCGAGTGCTGGGATTAAAGGCGTGCGCCACCACTGCCCGGCCTGGACAACTTCTTTAAGGAGCATGTATCACCTCTTTCTCAGGGTAAAGACATGCATCTTTTCTACTTTGAATTGTCTAACGTCCAATAAGAATTTGCAAACTGAATTTCAAAGATTTGTAATAATAGCTTATCATAGGAGGAGAAAGAAGATAAGGCATTAATATCATCATACATAAACTACTGATGGCCTTTATGTATTTTTATTAAAAGTTAAAAAAGGACTCATATGTCAAAACACTTTAACATTGTTTTATTATTCGGTCAGCTTCTTTTTGAAAAATGTCAGTATTCACTGATTCATTGGCTTCCAGCAAACCTGGTGTGCATCATAATTCCTATGACTGAGTATTCTACCTTTTCTTTATGAACATTAGAGTCAAGACACTCTAATAGTAACTTATTATTAACTGCACATGTTCTGATGATTGTAAAGTCTTCAGATTCCTACCTCAAAACTCTAGAGCTTCACCTGACATTATCACAAAATCAAATGCAATATACAAGACAGAGAGCAATGGTTTCATAATATTTGTATTTTCATACCCCTAAATCAGTTGTACAAATAGGAGAAAGATTTTTGTTTCCATGACACATTTTTAAAAGAAACATGTTAGAGATAATTAGGGACAAAAAATAAAATATTACTTACAGAGCCTAGGGCTCATTTTACACATTATGGCCTGAGCTTCCTACATAGATTGGGATTAAGACACAAGAAAGATAAGATTGAAAAGCATACCATAAATTGCATCCTTTAATTCCTGAAATAAAATGTTAAAATAAAACATGTTTTATTCTATGAAAAACTTTGAACAATATAAGAAAGGAATATATTATAAGGTACAATGAAAATTTGTCCAATTTGTAGACATGGAAGAAAAAGGCCATTACTTCCTTGGGACATGTTTATAATTTTTTCATTCTTTTTTTTTTCCAAAAGGACTTGTGATTAAATAAAATACATGGAAGTCTAAAAAGTGGTGATACATTCTCTACCAAGCAAAAATTTTAGACTTAAGTTCATTCATAGATAAGAGCAAATTCAGGTGATAATGACAACAGTGTTCAGATCTGAGTGGTAACTCAGGCTCAGCTGCTCTGTCTTTTCCTTGGCACTATCTTAGTGTAAGAGAAAATAAATTGAAATATGCACACTTTCTTAAACCTCCTAGTTGCACGGAAGATCTTTTTCTCTATATATTCACTGGTACTTAAATTCACCCAGCAGAAACACACACACACACAACCACACACACCCAGAAAGGATAGGAAGGAGAAGGAAGAGAGAGAGGAAGGGAAAGAGGCATTACACACACACACACAAACTTGTACACATCACACACACAGAAATATGCACATATCACCCCCACACAGACACGTACACACTCACACACACAAAGATACAAGAGCAACACACCCAAACACAAAGTGTATACACATAGGCAAACGTACACACACACACAAAGACACTTGCATATCACATACACACACAAATATACAGAGATACTCTCAACATGTATACAATAGCACAAACACGGCCCACATCTCTCTCTCATATAAATACACACTGATACAGATGCATATCACACACACTCACACATACAATTCACTCCCCCCCACACACAGAGAAACTCAACTTGTAAACCTAAATGACCTTCAGCAAGAATTAAAGGTTATGCAATAATTCAGAGATGCAAATTAATTTTAACTAGGTGAAACAGGAAATGCATTATTCTTGAAAAGATATACAGAAGGTGAAGTTCTTAGCCAGTGTTATCGTGTCCATTCAACATAATTATACAAAAATGGAAATTTTAATCCTATTTATACAAGACCCACATAAATAATTACTCAACCAAATGAGAAATTTTAACTTGTTATAGAAGTTAACACAAACTCATTTCTTCTTCCTAGTCAGGATTTAAGATTTTTTTTTTAAATATGTATCACTCAGCTAAGAAGGTCTAGAGGTCTTTATGCTGCTGCTTAGGTTTCCATGTCTGGGAATTTGATGGGTACAGAAAGCAAGAGGGCCCATTAGGAGCATCTAAGTGACCTAAAGGACCTGCCACATCAGCATCATTGAACAGTGGAAAGCTAAAGGACTGTATGTCTCTATTAGAGAAAAATATTTATACAAAAAATGAAAAGATAAGACAAAATTCCAATTCCCATGAATACAGTCAGCTCTTCTTCAAGCCCATGCAACAACTAAACTTGACTTGGAATTAACCTAGAGAAACCAAAAGGGACTGAGCAGTAGTTGAAGAAATAAGTTTCATAAAATTATAAAGAGACTCTTAGGTATAAAATGGTCAATTGTTGTCTTGGCTGATATAGTAAAATTGGATGGAAGAGTCAAAGCAGTGACATTTCTTCCACTTAATAGGATTGGTCATCAACCAACACTTTTCAAGGACATGGCCCTTCAGTCCCTAGGGGCCTACATGGTGCAGTTATCACTGTATCCATCTTTTGTCTGAGAGAAACTCAGTCCAGCAAGGATATAGAAGTGATAGGTACTGAACAGACAAATGCTCACTTAACAAAATTTTCCCCAGGCTTCTTACATTTTTTTAGCAGGCAGAAATGGAAACATGTTTGTAAATGTCCACCATATTTCTGGGTGAGTTTCTCAGAGTTCATCTTGGCACTGTCAAATAAATCGATATAAACAAATAAAATGTGTCATCAGATTGTATTTTAAACACACTGTGCTATCTTCAATGAGAGTTGCTTAGGCTAAACTATTCCCCCAATGTTATCTCTAAGGAACACATAAATCTATTCTCCTCCTATGCTTGAAAATGATTAATGTTGAAATATACTCATTCATCTTCAAGACTTAGTATATTTAGAAACTGAAAGCTTTTTAAGTTCAGATTCAAAACTTAATAGGGGGTGTTTTATGCTCTAAGGGTGTATCCAATTTTCCTAGCTATAGCTTTATCATCATCAAAACTGTCTGTCCTTGAGTGGAAAATGTACAAAGAAAGCTACCTGCTTGGATAGATTTTACCATCAAGAGGTTACACGAAATGAATAACAGAAATAGTCCATGTAAATAAATAAGTTCTGTAGTCAAACAGCATCCTCTCCGTAAGGTGATTTACCATTTGCAAAAGAATTGTAAGAGTATACAGTATTACCATTCACTGACATATCCCAGGCCTTCTATATTTTCTCCAACTTTAGATATTGATTTGATTTCTTACTGAGCCAACCATGTGAAAATTCTGAGAGTATTTCTATACTCGTCCATTCTTAATCCTTTACCATCACATATTAATCATATCATATTCTTTCAAAATCCATGCGGTCCCTTCTCCAGCCCCACCTCCACTGGCCTACATCATGTTCTGCTGTCATTTTTAATTAATTAATGTATATGCAACTTCTGTCTTCATGAATGTTAGTGCATTACATGTGTGTGGGAGGGCCCACAGATACTATAGGAAGGCATAAGATCCTTTGAAAGTGGAACTACAGACAGGTCTTAGCCATAAGTGGATGCTGGAAATTGAGCCCAGGTACCATGTAATGGTCACCAGTTCTCTTAATCACTGAGGCATCTCCCCAGCTGTTGTTTCTTATTTGGAGTTCTTCAATGACTGTTCCCTTTCCCTACATCCTTAGGATGTAGTCACAATACAGCCAGAATACATTCACTAAAATAAGGATCCAGTTTTTTGACTTCTCGGTATAAAGTCTTCCAACTGTGTCCTGGTTACTAAACTCCCTGTTGTTTGTTACATGGGATACATTTTTTTTTCTCAGTTTTATTTTTCACTACACCTTGCTGTTGCTAATATCATCTTTCTCATTTCTCACTTCTTTGATTCATGCACCTCTGCCCTTGCACATCTTTAGAATCATAAAGAAAATTTGTTTATTCAATGCTGAACTCAAATGTGTCTTCTTCCAGGAACTTCCCATGAAATCACCAGGTAACACTGTGTGTCTTTTCCCAATATGGTGTTTATTCTACCTCTGCTCCTTATGTATCATTTCATAGGAAATAAATGCCCCTATGTCTGCCTCTTTATTTTTTCTCTATATATCTGCATGTAGCATGTACATAATTAATTCTTGTTGAATAAGTAACTGAATGGAGGAAATGTGGTTATTTAATGGAAAACAGCTATTTAGCAGATACTCTGACTAATCATATTTTTGTTAGTAACATAATGTTTATTTACAATTTGGCTGTAATAATTCAATTATTATTTAGTGGTACTTAATGATTACATGAATGAACAATAGTAGTTAAGAACTCTTTATAAGGGCTGGAGAGATGACTCAGAGGTTAAGAGCACTGACTGCTCTTCCAGAGATCCTGAGTTCAATTCCCAGCAACCATATGGTGGCTCGCAGCCATCTATAACGAGATCTGGTGCTTTCTTCTGCCATGCAAGCATACATGGAAGGAATGTTGTATACATAATAAATAAATAAATCTTTTTAAAAAAGAACTCTTTATAACCCCTAAAAAGTACCTGGGTCTAAACACTTATTGTGGTTAAATTTCTTTTTAGTTCTAGTTTGAGAGGCTGAAAATGGCAATAAATAAAACAATGCTTTCCCACAAAGTTACTTCTAAAATAAAAGTGTATGCTTTTCAATTTTCAGTGAAATACAATGTCACCATATTAAACTTATTAATCTTCTCCATCTTCACGTGCTCTTCTCATAATGATTCCCTTTATTTAATGAAATTAAAATTCCTAGTGTATTGTAATCAATAATGTGAGACTGAAAGCTATTGATGATTCCACAGCGACTGAACAGAGGCTACTAGATGTAAGGGCCCCACAGGACACAGATGAGAAGAGCTTAGTAGAAAAGAAGACAAATTAATTTTCTTTTAGTTCAAAGAAATAAATGAATTATGGCACCCTTGAGATGTGCCCTTGTTTAATCCCATAATTCCTGGGTGCTACCACCAAACCAACAAAAAAGATTTTCAAACAGGTGAGTAGGATAGCAGGCATTTCCCCTCCTTGTAACTCCACATCTTAACTTAAATATTTTTTTGTAACTTTTGCTCACTTTCACATTTCAAAGAAAAAAAATAATGTGCTATGTAATTTCTAAATTATGATAGAATGACACTGCCCAGGATGAAATCAATTGGTTGCTAAGTTACCCAAAAAAAGCATTAAGAAGAAAAGTCTCCATTGCAGTGTATAAATTTACAATTCTGAAGATGCACTGCTGTAGGAAATCCTTCAGCCAATAAGCCGTTAAGTTACCCGCCCGCTTCGCATGGCCTCTTAGACTATAAATGTCAATGTAAAGTGAGTGCACGTCTTCTCTTTTCAGTTGCAGTTTCCTGTTCGAGCAGAGGACTGCAATCTGTGAGTCTACCCCTAAATAAATAACCCTTTATTATACTCAATTCTGAGCTAGTGTGGGATTTCTTTATAGTTTCCATATTCAATGTACTTTCCTTCAAACATTTAATGCAAAATACCTATGACAGCACATCTGATTTAGCTTGATGAAGACTCTCAGTACGTTTTATAAGAGCTTGTTGGGTTCTTGTACTAGACTGGTGCTTAGAGACTATCTGAATACCATAGCTTGACTGATGGAACATAAAGTCCCCTCTTTAATGAAGGATGACTTAAAACATATAAATCAATTACAAGATGATGGGAAGGAAGAAAGAAATGAAGTTCTAAAGATAGAATACCCCAGGATTTATTAATAGTAGTATTTTGTTAAGTGTCAAGAAAATCTCTTTTGATATATTGAGCCCAAAGAAAGATATATTAATAAGCAGATTAATAACATAAAGTTAATATTCATGAATGTCTATTTTGTTTAAGAATTTTGGGATCAGCACTTTGCGTGACTTGTTGTCATTTTGGAGCTCTTTCTCACTGGTGTTGGCGACACTCATTGAAAGCTCCATCCTTTAACTTGAGTCGATACCTGTCACTCTAGAAGGAATTTACCTTCCCTTTCCCCAAAGAAAATACGAAAACCATTCTTCTTCTCTCTTTAATTTATTAACGACCACCGAGTTTATCATTTAAGTTTTGTGTTATATAGTAATGGAGGAATAACAACGTTTCTGAACTGTGCAAGTCAATTTGATTTGCAATTCCCATGATTTCTAATAGGGAAGATAGCTTAGTGATAATGTGTTAAGTATAAGATACCATACATATTATAAAAAATGTTTCTATAAGAAACTGCTAGTATATTGTTAAAAACATTATCTCCACTACATATATTCACTTATCAATTGTGATAGGACATTACATTCATGAGCACTATAACATGTTAGTGACATGCTTATAATTTTTCACTGATAAGCAATGCTGCAAAGTGAAAAATCCTAAAGTTACTTCACTAATAACATAATGTATTGCATTCATGTAGAAGATGGCTCCATTCATACAGCAGACATATTAGCAGGTATTTCCTACTGTGTTGTTAAGTATCCACTCTGGTCTTTAGTTTCATCTGAGCTGCATGTGGCATCAACTTTTCATACCACCTCCACACATACACACTTATTTATTCTGTCTAAAACTAGATCTAAGAAAAACCAGGTCAAGAGAGAAACAGAAGCATTGAATGCTGAAGAGAAGCTTAAAACTCTGTCAGTCATCAATATTGGTTGTATCACAGGCTTTTCACACTAACTGGGAATGTAATCTATGTTCCTTTATATGTTTGCTTCACAGCCTTAATTAAAGCATATGTTTATTATTAGAAAAAATGCTTATTTCCATACTGATTCATCTTTGATTCTTCTATGTTTCTTTAGAAATATCTCCACTTCACTGGAAAGAAAGCACAGGAATAAAATGTTACACTATTCACTGAATGATTGGTAGTACAAAACTTTAATAGAAATAAAGGGAATTGGACCACTGATATACACAAGTTCACTCTATGTAGTTATAAGTAATGTCAGGAAGAGTATGAGGAATCATAGGGAAGCAGGCCATTTACTGAGGAACAAACAGGGTGCCAGTGCTTTATGAGCATACCAGCCTGGTGTCAGGAAACATTGTCCTCAAAATGAACAAAACCTGGTTCCATATAACCATGACCTGATTACATTTATAGATGAAAATCCACATGAAGCAAACTAAACAGAAGAGGTTTAAACCAAACTACCATGTTTGCCTGCAAAGAAGGAAGGTTATTCTTGCCAAGATGTGCAGCACACACCTGTCTGTGCTCTATGCGCTACCATGCAGTTCATGAGCTTCGGGCAAGGGGCTGAAAGTTGAAACATACAAAGACACACACAGACAGAGAAACAGAGACATGGACCTCTCATCACTGGTAAGAAGACCCTTTTTCTATAGCACCATGGAGGCTTATATACCCAACAGTCAGGTGGGTCAACAGGTGAAAACCTTATCCTCTGATCCTCAAGGCAAGGCAACACATGCTCGTGAAGCAGAGCTGGTAAACAAATTTGACACAGCTTTTAGTAACTCAAATAAGAAGGAAAGAAAAGATCTCTAGAAGGGAAGAGCAACTGGTGGCCAGGACTCCAAATGGTCCCAACAAAGATGCACTACTCTGTTGGTTAATATGTACTGATGGCAGCTGAGGGAGACACTAGAGGATCCCAGTTAGAATCTGGCTATAAGTGTTTAGTCCAGCATGGAAGCTTTAGTCTATAACTGTCTAAAAGCTCTGGAGAGATGACATTCTGCAGTCAATGTGTCATCTTTTGGTCAGCAATCTTCATGCTAAGCTAACTCATAGTTGGAGGCTTGTTCAACAATTGTAATACCAGGTGGAAATTAATATTACACTAATGCCCTTATACATTTGTACCAATCTTTTCTCTTCAATCATCCTAACCCATTTTACCACATTTAATATAGGGAAACCAGATTTGGGAGATCTGTTGTGCACTTACATGCTGATTTTGAGGCTTAAAACTTTTAACACTTAATTTGCTTTACTTTTTGAGCATTTTGTAGATGTGTTTACATGTTTACATGATTTCTATCTTCCTTATTCTCCACTTCACTCAAATTCATTACCTAGTTTTCTATTATTATTATTATATATTGCATATACCCATAATCTACTGAATCAATTTAGTGTTGATTGCATGTACATGTATATTATGTATATTCAAAGCTAATGACTTGGGATTGGATAATTTGACACAGGACCCTTCCCAGGAGGACTGAGTATTTCTCTGTCTGCAGCCATTGATTGCCTCTGGATTTTCATCTGATGCTGGAACCTCATAAAGTTTTCCCCACATACAATGGTATGCCCACTGGTACCAGTCTTAAGTAAGGCTTAACTATTTAGCAAGATTTTATTTCTTTGATTTTTCTTCACTTTAGATTCTGGTGAAACAAACAAACAAAAACGTAATAGAAGGTGTAATATGAATGAGCATGATGTGTAAGAAAAGTATCTTTAAAGGTGGATAGAAAGTCTCCTGACAAAAAAGAGACAGGGAAACAGAGAGGAGAGCCATAGACAGTTCCATCCATGGATGCTGTTGTGCAGTTTCCCATATTATAAAAAGGACGCCACACATCCCAGCTTATACTACAAGCCTCCACTAAACTTGCAGTCTAGTCTTTCTGTTCTAAAGTTACACAGGCAGGGACATGAAATATTCAAATATTTTGACCTCAGTCAAATGTATCATCATTCATTGTCCATCTTACAGACCTAAGTTCCTCATGGTAATTCAATGCAGTAAACTGAAGAAGCAGCGGGCAGAGTAAAGGTCCTTCCGTGACTCTTCCTTGGAAAAATTGAATGTGTGTAAGAGACCTCACACTACAGAAAATCCCCCATTACAGTAGTCAATAAAAGGATTTGCCTATAGTGCCTCCTGAATAGAATAAATCATCTTGATGACTTGTGTGAATTTCTTTCAAATTTATAACTTCCAAGGCCTTTTTTCCTTCACTGTTTATGCAATGGTTCAATATGTGAAAGATGCCAGAGAAATAGAAACCTTAAACTCCTGTAGTGTTTTTACTTAAAAGAAAGAGGTTTTCAGATTGCTTAGAAAAATTATCTAACCTAACAAAAATTAATTTAACAAGTTCTTCAAAAACCATACTTCTGGGATATAATTCAATGCTTTCTTTGGCCAGTAATGCTATCATCACTTCTTTAACTGACCAACTTTCCAAGCCAAGAATCCAATAATACCTGTGCGGCGTTTCACTGGCGTTACTCCTTCCAACCATTCCCATCAACGCTTGAAATGGGCCGAAGCTCTACTCTCCTCCATAAGACGAGAAACATACTTATGATCAGAGATACTAGTTTTATCCAATCAAGGAGCATCATTATAATTTAAATCCCCCAAAGATGTATTTTGTAAAACCATTGTCTTCTCTGTAGTGCCTTCAGACGCTAACCCCGCTATGTCTTTCTAAAGCTGCTCCACAGGTCCTTCAGCTGCTGCCACAACGTGAGAATAAATACACCCAAAGTTTCTACCTATTCCCTATTCCTGATACTTCCATTTTGTCTATGGTTAGGGGGTCTTGAAGTACAGAAGGAAGAAACAACGAGAAGACAAAGAAGGAACCTAAAGGACCTGAGTTAAGACATAATCATCTGCATTGTCATCAAAAGTAACAGATAGGACATTCAGACCTTGGCTGCCTAGTCTTAATATACACATGGAAAATGTCGCACTTGGGATAGATACTCTGTGGAATATTTCAAAAGGCTTAAGGCTCTGACCTCATTGTAATTTCAAGCCCCTCTCTCTCTCTCTCTCTCTCTCTCTCTCTCT
>NC_022011.1:77468433-77471439 GCF_000317375.1 Microtus ochrogaster | reverse complement strand
CTCTCTCTCTCTCTGAAACACACACACACACACACACACACACACACACACACACACACACACACACACACACACACCACTCAGTGAATGTGATTTCCTTACAGAGAAAGCCATGAATCCATAGTAATTTGCAAGACAGTTAATCATTCAAATGCTTCAACATTTGACCCCTTACAACTGATCTCTACCGGTCTCTCTGCACACCAGCTAAACCTATAACAAGCATTACCATCCACAGAGCATGAGACAGCAACTGCATGACCTAAGAGGTCTGACATGATTATAAAAGCTTTTACATCTGTAGTCAGATGGAAGAGTGGAAACATTTGAGAACAGCTGTGTAGAATCAAAGAATGGGTGAAGGAGGAAGGGCTACCAACTTTTTGATGCCATAAAATGATAGATTTTTACATTTGGGAGAAATAAGGGGGGGGGAATCTCTGTAATGAAGCATTTCCATTCCAATTCTTTGATGAAATTTGCCTTGGTTGTCATTTTTCTCTCATGCTAGGATGATGTTTTATGAATACTTTCCCCTTGGGTTTTCTACAAAAGCAGAATGTGTTTCTTATAAGATGATTCCCTGGAGTCTTATTCAGAATAAACACCTCATTGCTTACAGGGAATTTACAAAGCCCCTTCTCTTCCAGTGGATATAAAACTTGAAATTTGCACTGCATAGAAATGATGCCTATGAGTTGATCCCCCAAGCCATGGGATTTATACCGTGTTCCTTTTTGTAAGGCTTACTTCCCCCATCTTTTTTAAAAAAAGAATATACATAAGTGTACAAACAAGTTGACTGTCAAATGCAAATGATTGCTGGGCAGTCAATTTATAACATCTCATATTCTCTTATCAAAAGACCATGCTCAATAGAGCAGTGCAACACCCAAATCACACAACAAAGCCCTGTGCACCCTAGGTAAGTCCTTTTAGTATTTAATGCCAAACTTTGACAACATTGTCAATTAACTCATCCTCTGTGCTTAGCATCTTCAAATTTGTCATGTTAAGTTCAGTTTTCAAATAATTTGCTTTGAAGACATCATCTTAAGAAGAAATGATTCCTGTTGGTCATGCATGCAAAATGGCTGAAAGAAAAGGCAAGAATACCAGACACCTAATACTATATCTTATAAGAAGTGGAGTGTTTTTGAGTGTTCCAGTCCCTTTCCAAGAGCTTTGTACATGCCATCTGAAGGTAAATTAAAAATCTCAAGATTCCAGTAACCAAATGGTATCAACCACTTTTCCAAATTCTCTGTGACTAAAAAGACTGTTTTTATTTGTTTCATCAAAGAAAGGGGGGGATATAATATGCTTCTCAATTTACAGTGGTGAAACTTACATTATTGTGACTTTAAAACAGTACAAAAATTACAAGTTAAGTTGAAACTTTGAATTTTTATTTTTCCTGAGCTATGGATATTGAGTATGATGTCTTCTTGTGATGCTAAACACCATCATGAGCCTCAGCTCCTAATCAGCATGCACCTATTAGCATGAATATCTCATGCTCCACAGCACACAGTGTTGCTAACCTATAGCATGCTTTATGTCAGGTTAGTAAATGCCTCTTAAACTTCTGACATTTTCAACCTAAAATAGATGATCTGTTTTAAGTCAAGGAATATATGTTGTGAACTTTTGACCTACTTACAGTGCTGATTTAAACAATTTATGTTTTCAGAAAACAAAACTGATTTAAAAAAGAGTCAGGATTTATAGTGGAAGAGATATCTCAGTGGTAAAAGATGTGTACTGCTCTTGTATAAGATCAGAGTTCATTTCCCAGTACCAGAGTTTAGGAAGCTCATTGCTTTTAGTACCTTTAGTTCTATGATATCTGATGGATATCTTCTGGATTCTATAGAATGTGCACCCATAATCAAGGACACATACTTACATACACACATACCATACCATACATACATACATACATACTTGAATACTTTTAAAATAGTAATAATAAATACTGTAAAACAGACAAACAAAATGAACATTGGAGCTAGACTCAGCAGTTAAGAGCACTTGCTGCTCTTGTAGAAGACCAGTTAGACAAAATGGCTCAGAATCAAAAATATTCGTATTCCAGAAGACCTGACACTCTCTTCATGCCTCCTGGGACACCAAGCTTGCATGTGGCATACATATATAAATGCAGACAAATCACGCAAAATAAAAATAAGTAAATATTTTTAAAAGAAAATGAACAAATACTGTCTGCTCACTTTGTTAAAGAGTTTTAGCTAAGAATTTTGTCACACAAATAGCCAAGATGTAAATAAAATGAATGGCTAAGATTAAATGCCACTTAGTCATTTTCTCCAGGCATCTAAAGTCTACAGAGAGACATTTGATTCTGGGAACTGCTAAGCTAAACACACACACACACACACACACACACACACACACATATACTTTAATGGTATCTTGAGTCTACGGCTATGTTTCTTTGGAAAAGAGGTTCTTCTTTTTGTTTCCATAGAGGAACCTGTGGATTCCTTCCATACTAATATGGTTTAATGGACCAAGATTCCTCTGAAATGACTTTGTGAGCCTCCAAAATGAAAATACTTCACCCAATGAAAAACAGGAAACATTTTGGAGAAAACTATGCCCAAATTTCCAAATATTGTTTGCAAATGTATTTTTTGTTTTTTTGTTTTGTTTTCATTTTTTTACATTTAAAGGGGGATATGCTATAGAGATAAATACTTTGCATTGGTATGGATCTTGGTTTATTGATAGAAATTTAAGATCACTATATATAATATATATATATATATATATATATTTCTACTCTTGTTTGTGCAGCTCATTTAAAAATATAATGTATAATTAAGAAATACAGGTTAATAGATAGTCATCTATATAGTCAAACTTGTAGTCATATTTGTTAGGTTTTCTAGTGATGGAGGAAGGTCATTGGTTAATTAAATAAAGAAGCTGCTTGCCCTGATAGGTTAAAACAGGAGGGAGGAGTAAACAGAGCAGAATGCT
>NC_022011.1:77460366-77465278 GCF_000317375.1 Microtus ochrogaster | reverse complement strand
GATTAAATGAACACAGTGTCCGTGTAATTATTTCGGGTAGAGCTAGCCATGTGGGCGGCCGGGTGCCGGGACGCAGCCCGCTGCTCCTATTTCTACATTCTAGACTAATAGAGATGTATTTCAATTAGGTAGATAATTTTTTTTTTGGTTTTTCGAGACAGGGTTTCTCTGTGGCTTTGGAGCCTGTCCTGGAACTAACTCTGTAGACCAGGTTGGTCTCGAACTCCCAGAGATCCTCCTGCCTCTGCCTCCCGAGTGCTGGGATTAAAGGCGTGCGCCACCACCGCCCGGCTAGGTAGATAATTTTTAAACCTTTCAAAAACCTAAGGAATATGGCATTTAAAATGTTTAAATTGTTAACTTAAAACTTTTCATGACAATGAGACACATCTGCTCCTGGCAGCACCAATCCATCGCAAGGGCTCCTTGTGGAGTTATTTTTAGTCATTTTGGCAAGACACTGCTCTTGCAGAGACTGCTTGATGTTTTTGGAGTATCCTCAGAAAAATGAGCTTTGGAGACTTAGTGCATCATTTTCATGGGGGACATGGCAGCAAGAAGGCAGACACAGCGCTGGAAAAGATGCTGAGAGTAGCGAAGGAGCTACATGCAACATGAGCTCACAGGCAACAGGAAGTGATCTGAACCACAGGACATGGTTTGAACAGGTATGAAACCTCAGAGACCATCCCCACAGTGATACACTTCCTCTAACAAAACAATACAAATTGCAACAGAGCCATACCTCTTAATAGTGCCACTCTCTATGAGCTTACAGGTGTCAATTACATTCAAACTACCACAGGCCCCAAGTCATAATATTGCTCTCAGCAGGCTCTGGACTAGGTACTGGTTTTCTGATTAATATGTCATGACACAGTAGCTAAAAGGGCCAGCACTTGTCATAGATCTATGCATTGATCTCGGTGCAGTCCAGGTGACAATTTCCTTGCATGTCTTCAATGCAACATAAATTAGCATGCATTTTCTTTTCACTTCTCATCACACAAGAAGTTTTCTTCTGAGCAAAAAGGCTTCATAGCCTCAGTTGCTCAAATTCTGGAACATCTGTGGATGGGACTGTACTGGCTGGTTTTCTGTCAACTTGACACAAGCTAGCATCACCAGAGAGGAAGGAGCCTCAGTTGAGGAAATGCCTTCATCAGATTCATCTGTAAGATATTTTCTCAAAGAGTGACCAATGCAGAAGGGCCCAGGCCATTGTGGGTGGTGCCATCCTTGGGCTGGTGGTCTTGGGTTCTATAAGAATGCAAAACAAATAAACCATGGGGAGAAAGACAGTAAGTAGCAACCCTCCATGGCCTCTACATCAACTCCTGCCTCCAGGTTCCTGCCCTGATTGAGTTCTTGTCCTGACTTCTTTGGCAATGAACAGCAATTTGTAAGTGTAATAATCTCTTTCTTTCCTAACGTGCTTTTCTTCATGGTGTTTCATCACAGCAATAGAAACCATAACCAGGACAGGGATTTTGAGCAGATTCTGTGAGAAGCCTCTGAAGTACTCTTCTTAATAAATATGTTGTGTGTGTCCAAGATTCTAGGTATATGCTGGATAATTTGACCAAGTAAAACCAAATGGTGTTTCACGGAAAATGACTGTTTGCTCTTGTGTGTGTGTGTGTGTGTGTGTGTGTGTGTGTGTGTGTGTGTGTGTGCATATTAATTTGCATACTAAAATCTGAAAGGCTGGAGTATATCCTGTTTGCCTGGCACACCAACATTGTTTGCTATCATAATCTTCAATTATGAATAAATGTTTTTGGTAGAAAATACTTTGAACATGTTGTTCCACATCAATGCTGGGAGAATTATGTCCTTGGGGATATTATGAAGTGGGGAATTCTGGGATTTTGTACCTGCATGCTCCTGAAATTTATTCCATTCGGGATCTGCCTTTCCTGATTTTGATCATTACATGTGCATTAATCATAAAGCACAATAGTAAAGATGATAACTTGCTGAAGCACACTGAGGCCTTCTAGTTAACCATAGGCGTCAGGGAGGTCCTACAGATTCCTGGCACCATCCTACAGCTGCCTAGAGGCCATCTATCTTCTTTCTGCCATGGATTTGTACGACTCTGTTACAGTAAACTACACTGATTTGCTAGTCTAGGTGAGCATTGTCAGAACAAATGCTTAGCACAGAAGGTTTGCTGTAGAAATTCCTGCAGCCAGTAGCCTTTAAGCTACCTGCTCACTTGGGCAGGGCCTCCTATACTATACATGCTGATGTAAAGCACGCCTATGCTCTCTCTCTCTTCCAGCTGCGGCAGTTTGGTTGCTGTTTCCGGTTTGAGCATACCACTGTGTTCTGCGAGTCTACCCCCAAATAAATAATCCTCTATTATATTCAACTCTGAATTAGTGTGAGATTTCTTTTAAGCGGCCTTCTTCAAAGGTTTAGGTTCAAAACCAAAGGTGTTTTTTTTTTTTTTTCAAACAGAGTACTGCTAAATGCATAGATGAATGCAGAATGTTGTGTAGTTGTAATGGTAACAGATGTTATTTTTCATCATAATATAGAAGTTAAGATATTAAAAGTAAATGTGACTAAAGAGATGTAAAAATGTACCCAAGGAGAACAGATAATAATGGGGCAATTTCATGAAGTGTGTATGGGTTTATTTTGGGTAGTTGTGTAAAATATTTGTGTTTTTTGCTAATTTTTTCAGCTTAAAGCATAGCATGTTTTTATGTAAGAGCCTGTATAACTATACTTGAATATACACCTACTTATAGTAATTTCAAAAAGATAACTAGAAAAAATAAAATATATAAGCACAGCTGCATGTAAACATACAGACACATGCATAATGGGGTCAAGAGAGGAAAACCATAGCCCAAAGAACGATAAAAGTAACAGAAAAGTATTCACTAACTAACAATAATAAACCTGGTTATAAGTAATTGTTTTAATTATAAATGGTTTAAATTTTCCCAGATAAATACAAAAAGTGTGTCTGAATAAAAAGCATACATAGAATCAAACTAACCTAACTACATATATATTTACTTCATACTAAGGGTTTATAGAGACTGAGAACAAATGAATTGGAAAAGACATATATGGTCACCAAGAGAATGCATGATGGGATATACTTGGAACAAATGAAGTTGAGTTACGTGAAAAGTTATCACAGGGGGAAAACAGGACACTATGTGATGACAAAGGGTCAATTTACCAAGATGCTGTAACAATTATAAATATATATATATACACATTGAATATATATTTCATACTAGGTTATAAATTTATGGTATATATATTATATATATATATATATATATATATATATATAATACTAGAGCACCTAACACAAAAACGTAGACAAAATATTGTTACAACTTAAGATAGGATAAAATGATATAAAGCGGGTCTGGACAGATGAAGCAACAGCTAAGAGAATATCCTGCTCTGCCAGAAGAGCAGAGTTAAGCTTCTAGAAACCAAGTCAGGTGGCTCAGAACAGCTTGTATGTAACTTCAGCTCCATGGTGATCAGGTACCTCTGGCCTTCATGGGTATCTGCACACATACACACAAACCCACAAAAGCATAAAATAGTTATGGAGCTGGAAAGATGGCTCAGTGGTTAACAGCACTGGCTGTGCTTTTAGAGGATCTTTAACAATTCCCTCTTTGTGACTTGCTTACCATTGACTATTAAAGAAACTGCTTTGGACCTATAGCAAGTTAGAACTTAGCTAGGCAGGGAAAACTAAACGGAACGCTGGGAAGAAGAAGGCAGAGTCAAGAGAGAAGCCATGTATTCCGGCCAGAGACAGATGACGATTGGAATCTTGCCAGTAAGCCACAGCCACGTGGCAATACACAGATTACTAAAAATGGGTTAAATTAAGATATTGGAGTTAGTGGGGGCTGGAGAGATGGCTCAGTGGTTAAGAGCACTGGCTGCTCTTCCAGGGGTCCTGTGTTCAATTCCCAGCAACCACATGATGGCTCACAACCATCTGTACTGAGATCTGGCGCCCTCCTCTGGCGTGTGGGCATACATGCAGGCAGAATGTTGTATACATAATAAATAAATAAATAAATAATAATAATAATAAAAAGATATAGGAGTTAGCCAATAAGAAGTTAAAGCTAATGGGTCAAACAGTTTAATTAATACAGTTTCTGTGTGGTTATTTCAGTTCTGAGTGACCTGGATGAACAAGCAACCTCTTACAACAACTGATGTGATAAAGTGCATAACCAAAGCAACCTAAGGAACCTGAGTTCATTTGGGCTTACCTTTCGAAGGTGCCATCCTTCGTGATGGAGAAGAGAAGGCAGCGGGAACTTGAAGGCGCTGGTGGCAGTGCGTCTTGAAGTCAGGACGCAGAAAGGCAAGGCTGGTGCTAACTGGTGTTCTCTTTTATGGGGTAGAGGCGGTGTGCCACCAATTTTTAAGATAAATCTTCCCACAGGAATGAACCTAACTAAGGTGAGATTCCCCCACGAGCGTGTCAAAGGGCAAGCTTAATTTTAATTATCCCTTGCAGGTGTGCCCGGAGGCTTGTCTCCTAGATCCTCTGAAGTTGTCGGTATATATGGACTATCACAAACCCACCTCTTGTCAACTCCACTCAAACCACCATTTTACAGTAACCTCCCTCTTCTTCCCCCACGATGGCATAGATTTTCACAACAGAAAAATATAGTCGGTCATTTTTCAGAGGACTCCACAGTCTTTAACATTTCTAACACTGCTTAAAATTCCAAGGCTCCAAAGACAAACATATAGGCATCCTCCTGAATATTAACCTTCATCAGGCGATGAAAGGAGACAGAGACCCACATTGGAGCACTGGACAGGAATCTCAAGGTCCAAATCAGGAGCAGAAGGAGGGGGAGCATGAGCAAGGAACTCAGGACCGCGAGGGGTA